>NC_134495.1:19870667-19960667 GCF_040206685.1 Ascaphus truei
ATGCAATATCCTGGCTCCGGGTTATGGGGAAGTTCTACCTTCTACTGGAGTAGAAATGAAGTAGGAGGCTGGGCATCACGGACACCACCAGTCCTAAATGTTTCGGTGCAGATGACAAAAGCTGGAAGTCAACTGGGAGTGCGGAGCTATTCATGGAAAGGTTAGAGATGGATTGGAAAATGCAGCCATGTGGCAGCAGCTAGGAGAAAGGAAATTGGCTTTCGCAGGCTGGGGTAATCAGGCATCCACTTCTAACCCGTTGGATTTCAGAATGAAGGAGAGTGGTTTGCTCCAGACCCCAGCTGGGATGAACAGAGAAAATGTTGATGCGTCTCTTGCCGAGCAGCTAATGAATTCCCAAGCTCATGCAAGGGGGTGTTACTTCCAGTGAGAACTTAGGGCAATCAAAGGACTGGAAATCTGTAACCGAGTCTGCACATTGTACACAGGGAGCAGGTGAGAGCGAGGAGGGTTGTGTTGCAGCGAATGTCCCAGAGGATTCTGGGATTGGTGAATGGTGAGCACATATGTCAAGCGAATATATTACAGAGAGAAGATTATGGCAGGTGGAAGACGGGAGTGGGACAAAGGATGTGTTAGAAGATTTAGCAGTTGGGAGCTTCTCAGGTGAAATGACAACTAAAGATAATAGCCAGACGATGGAGGTGACGTTGGGTAGGAAAGTTGACGCTCAGAGCCGAAAGGTGAACATGATTTTTTATAGGATGGAGGAAGAGGAGTCGAGACTATGCAGCGAAGGAGGGAGCCTTCGGAAAATGACAGAGTCTTCACAACCTAATGGAGTTATGGAAAGGGCTGAGACGGGGGTCTGCGGATTTCGGAAAGGGAAGATCTACAGAAGAGCTGAAAGTGAGAACCTGACCTCCTGTCTCCAAGGAACCGTCATGAAAATCAAACGTTCTGACTCGGAAAGCAGCGTGCGAGACAGACAAGTGACCAGAATGACATTGCAGGAGCATTTAGGGAAATTCCTGGCTTCCGGACAATTGGCGAAAGGGGAGAGGGAAATGGTGGCTAGCGTGGACCAGCGTGCTATGGTGTGCGCTAGTATACAAGCGACGCAGATTGGCTGCCACAGAGAGAATGACACTGTCATGTTGGATGCAAAACACAGAGACGACGAGAGCAAAGATTCGGAAGTGAGGGCAGAAGTCCGTGCGGATCCCACACTAGAAGAGGAGGAAGACAAGTCCATTTCGGTTGCAGATGCAAGGAAAACCTTTGAGAAGTCAAATGCTGCCAAAGGCGCAGCCTGCAGATCCAAAAGAGGTAAGAGGGGTCTGCGTAAATATCCTAGTTTATTCAACGGAAACGGCATAGGTGTTTCTTTACAGAAGCTTCCAAATACAACAGGAGTGACCAACTCCAGTTCTCAAGGGCCACCATCAGGTCAGCTATTGGGGATATCCCTGCTTCAGCACAGGCAACTCAATCAGTTGCTCTGTCATTGACTGAACCAACTGTGCTGAAGCAGGAATATCCCCAATACCTGACCTGTTGGTAGCCCTTGGGGATTGGAGATTGCCACCCCTGAAATACACACACTACTCCAGTCCTGTTTTTTTTTTTTTTTTTTAAACCTGTTTTATATTAGTATTGTTATTATTATTATATATAAACCCCTTTTTTATTATTTCATAGTCGAATGCATTTTTAGAACGACTGAAGTCACATTCATGTTGTCAAAATAGGATGAGGGGGAAGGGCTTTCGAAATGAAGCAATTTTTTTCTTTTTATAACGAACGGATGATGGCACGTTTGCGAATTGTAAAAAGTATTGGGACTTTGGGCGTGAACATGAAAAAGTAGTGATACTTGCTACCCGCTGAAGCATTCACACTTCGACCACTGTGCATTGATTTCTAACTCTTAAGCTCCCTCTGCTGGGTAACATAGCAGTGAAACTACTGGATTTGCAGTACAATTGTTACCAACTCTACGGAACTGTCCGTTCTTGTTGGGCAGGCGTGACCCTGTCCAGTCCTCAAGGGCCACCAACAGGTCAGGTATTGGGGAAATCCCTGCTCCAGCACAGTTGGCTCGATTGAGCCACCTGTGCTGAAGCAGCGATATCCCTAATACCTGGCTTGTCGGTGGCCCTTGAGGACTGGAGTTTGGCCGCCCCTGTTGTATGGACATTGTGATTGTGCTGTATCAATGAAGATATACATACATATTATAGTGCTTTTCAACGCACGTCTCCCCCTCTCCCGGAACAGAAGGGTTAATAAATAAATAACCGAACTTTAAAGAGAACCTAAATGTGAAATTCCAGAGCCCACAACATATTTGCTTAGGCACAAGGCATCTTTCCCCCCCGGATGAGGGCAGGAGTACACCTGGACCTCACTGGCTCTATATATTTCATCGCCCATGATTGCTCCTCAGTAAATGACATTCAGAGATTATTAAAGGTTCTTAGCGGCGTCATTTATTACACGGGAATTCGCTCGCAAAGGCAGGGGTAAAGGTCAAACGGGATGCTATCAATCTATGTAGCATAGTCTATGGACAACCCCACCAAAAAGAAAATGTTCGGGATGTATGGATATATATATCTCAAAAACGAATAGACGATACCGTTCTGTGGCTAACGAAATGCTTTTATTTGTGCGAGCTTTCGAGATACACTGATCTCTTCTTCCGGCGGTGTTACATTGGATAAAGCAAGAGAGGATATGCGATTTATGAGTTAAGGTGTTAAATGGTACCTGAATGTTAGAATGTAGAAGTGTGTGTGTGTGTATATAAATGTATACATTTGCAAAGGTACCCTGTCTGTATTCAAGGAGATCTCTTCTTGGTATTCTGGTGGATTTGTGGATTTGCTGGTCTAAAATTCTGTGGTTATATCCACGGTTTATGAAATCCGATCTCAAGGCTGTAATCCGCTGGCCTCTGTCTGCTGTGTCGGAGCATATCCGGTTGTATCGTATGGCTTGACTGTAGATGGTTGCATGCTTGGTGTGTGTGGGGTGGAAGCTGTTGTCCCTCAAATAGCTGGCACTGTCTGTAGGTTTGCGGTATACAGAAGTCTGTAGTTGGTTGTTCTTTATAGTAATGGTGGTGTCTAGGAAATATACTTCGTCTAGGGAATGGGTGAGTTTGAGGTTGATGGTCGGGTGGAACGTATTGACGTTCTCATGGAACTGTAGGAGGTCCTGTTCACCAGAGGTCCAAATCAGGAGAATGTCATCGATGAATCGAAGTTATGCAAGGGGTTTCAGGAGACCGGTGGAAAGAAAGTCACTTTCCAGTTTTGTGCAGAACAGATTGTCAATTGTCACTAGTGCTCTGTGAGTTTCGCTGAATTGGAGTCAGTCTCACTGATTTTTAAGATCGGCATCTCATAGACTTCAATGGAGTCTTGCTGATAAAATTCAGTAATTGTCCGTAAAAATATATATATATATATTTATGGGTACAAAAGCCCCCAAATCTCACTGATCTCTGCCCTTAGCATATATACACAGCACATGTAGTGATACCCTATGTATATACACAGGATGCATGGTGATATCTTTGGTGGATATGTAGTCATGTAGGGGGGTGCTTCCCTAGTTACATACGCTCTGTGTGTGTGCGGAGTGGCTCAGTGCATAAAGACCCAAGGCACCGAGCCTGGTTCAATTCCCGGTGTCAGCTCCTTGTGACCGAGTTGCAAGTCAAGTTATCTCCCTGTGCCTCAGGCACCAAAAACATAGATTGTAAGCTCCACGGGGCAGGGACCTGTGCCTGCAAAATGTCTCTGTAAAGCGCTACATAAAACTAGCAGCGCTATAAAAAAAAAAATCATCAAGTAAATTGCATGTGATATGTGGGAGGTGCTCGCTTATTGTAAGCTCCTGTGTCCCACAGTGATGTAAGCAAATACCCATTGTGTGTGTATCCCTGGGGTATATACGCACTGGCACACGGAGGATATCCCTGGTGTATATACGCACTAGGCAGATGGTAGATATCCCTGGTGTATATACGCACTGGGCAGATGGCAGATATCCCTGGTGTATATACGCACTGGGCACACGGGGGATACCCCTGGTGTATATACGCACTGGGACACAGAGGATATCCCTGGTGTGTATACGCACTGGGACACGGAGGATATCCCTGGTGTGTATACGCACTGGGCACACAGAGGATATCCCTGGTGTGTATACGCACTGGGCACACAGAGGATATCCCTGGTGTGTATACGCACTGGGACACGGAGGATATCCCTGGTGTATATACGCAATGGCACACGGAGGATACCCCTGGTGTATATATACGCACTGGGCACACGGGGGATATCCCTGGTGTATATACGCACTGGGCACACGGAGGATATCCCTGGTGTATATACGCACTGGGCACACGGAGGATATCCCTGGTGTATATACGCACTGGGACACGGGGGATATCCCTGGTGTATATATGCACTGAGACACTGAGGATATCCCTGGTGTATATACGCACTGGGCACACGGGGGATATCCCTGGTGTATATACGCACTGGGCACACGGAGGATATCCCTGTTGTATATACGCACTGGGCACACGGGGGATACCCCTGGTGTATATACGCACTGGGCACACGGAGGATATCCCTGTTGTATATACGCACTGGGCACACGGAGGATATCCCTGTTGTATATACGCACTGGGACACGGAGGATATCCCTGGTGTATATACGCAATGGGACACGGAGGATATCCCTGGTGTATATACGCACTGGGCACACGGAGGATACCCCTGGTGTATATACGCACTGGGCACACGGAGGATATCCCTGTTGTATATACGCACTGGGACACGGAGGATATCCCTGGTGTATATACGCAATGGGACACGGAGGATATCCCTGGTGTATATACGCACTGGGCACACGGAGGATATCCCTGGTGTATATACGCACTGGGACACGGAGGATATCCCTGGTGTATATACGCACTGGCACACGGGGGATATCCCTGGTGTATATACGCACTGGGACACGGGGGATATCCCTGGTATATATACGCACTGGGACACGGGGGATATCCCTGGTGTATATACGCACTGGGCACACGGAGGATATCCCTGGTGTATATACGCACTGGGACACGGGGGATATCCCTGGTGTATATACGCACTGGGCACACGGAGGATATCCCTGGTGTATATATGCACTGAGACACTGAGGATATCCCTGGTGTATATACACACTGGGCACACGGAGGATATCCCTGATGTATATACGCACTGGGCACACGGAGGATATCCCTGGTGTATATACGCACTGGGCACACTGAGGATATCCCTGGTGTATATACGCACTGGGCACACGGGGGATATCCCTGGTGTATATACGCACTGAGACACTGAGGATATCCCTGGTGTATATACGCACTGGGCACACGGGGGATATCCCTGGTGTATATACGCACTGGGCACACGGAGGATATCCCTGGTGTATATACGCCCTGGCACACGGAGGATATCCCTGGTATATATACGCACTGGGCACACGGAGGCTATCCCTGGTGTATATACGCACTGGGCACACGGAGGCTATCCCTGGTATATATACGCACTGGGCACACGGAGGATATCCCTGGTGTATATACGCACTGGGACACGGAGGATATCCCTGGTGTATATACGCACTGGGCACACTGAGGATATCCCTGGTATATATACGCACTGGGCACACGGGGGATATCCCTGGTGTATATACGCACTGGGCACACGGAGGATATCCCTGGTGTATATACGCACTGGGCACACGGAGGATATCCCTGGTATATATACGCACTGGGCACACGGAGGATATCCCTGGTGTATATACGCACTGGGCACACGGAGGATATCCCTGGTGTATATACGCACTGGGACACGGGGGATATCCCTGGTGTATATATGCACTGGGCACACGGAGGATATCCCTGGTGTATATACGCACTGGGACACTGAGGATATCCCTGGTGTGTATATGCACTGGGCACACGGGGGATATCCCTGGTGTATATACGCACTGAGACACTGAGGATATCCCTGGTGTATATATGCACTGGGCACACGGAGGATATCCCTGGTGTATATATGCACTGGGCACACGGAGGATATCCCTGGTGTATATACGCACTGGCACACGGAGGATATCCCTGGTGTATATACGCACTGGGCACACGGAGGATATCCCTGGTGTATATACGCACTGGGCACACGGAGGATATCCCTGGTGTATATACGCCCTGGCACACGGAGGATATCCCTGGTATATATACGCACTGGGACACTGAGGATATCCCTGGTGTATATACGCACTGGGCACACGGAGGCTATCCCTGGTGTATATACGCACTGGGACACTGAGGATATCCCTGGTGTATATACGCCCTGGGCACACGGAGGATATCCCTGGTATATATACGCACTGGGCACACGGAGGATATCCCTGGTATATATACGCACTGGGACACGGGGGATATCCCTGGTGTATATATGCACTGAGACACTGAGGATATCCCTGGTGTATATACACACTGGGCACACGGAGGATATCCCTGGTATATATACGCACTGGGCACACGGAGGATATCCCTGGTGTATATACGCACTGGGCACACGGAGGATATCCCTGGTGTATATACGCACTGAGACACTGAGGATATCCCTGGTGTATATACGCACTGGGCACACGGGGGATATCCCTGGTGTATATACGCACTGGGCACACGGAGGATATCCCTGGTGTATATACGCACTGGGCACACGGAGGATATCCCTGGTGTATATACGCACTGGGACACGGGGGATATCCCTGGTGTATATACGCACTGGCACACGGGGGATATCCCTGGTGTATATACGCTCTGGGCACACGGAGGATATCCCTGGTGTATATACGCACTGGGACACGGAGGATATCCCTGGTATATATACGCACTGGGCACACGGAGGATATCCCTGGTGTATATACGCACTGGGCACACGGAGGATATCCCTGGTGTATATACGCACTGGCACACGGGGGATATCCCTGGTGTATATACGCACTGGGACACGGAGGATATCCCTGGTATATATACGCACTGGGCACACGGAGGATATCCCTGGTGTATATACGCACTGGGCACACGGAGGATATCCCTGGTGTATATACGCACTGGGCACACGGAGGATATCCCTGGTGTATATACGCACTGAGACACTGAGGATATCCCTGGTGTATATACGCACTGGGCACACGGGGGATATCCCTGGTGTATATACGCACTGGGCACACGGAGGATATCCCTGGTGTATATACGCACTGGGCACACGGAGGATATCCCTGGTGTATATACGCACTGGGACACGGGGGATATCCCTGGTGTATATACGCACTGGCACACGGGGGATATCCCTGGTGTATATACGCACTGGGCACACGGAGGATATCCCTGGTGTATATACGCACTGGGACACGGAGGATATCCCTGGTATATATACGCACTGGGCACACGGAGGATATCCCTGGTGTATATACGCACTGGGCACACGGAGGATATCCCTGGTGTATATACGCACTGGCACACGGGGGATATCCCTGGTGTATATACGCACTGGGACACGGAGGATATCCCTGGTATATATACGCACTGGGCACACGGAGGATATCCCTGGTGTATATACGCACTGGGCACACGGAGGATATCCCTGGTGTATATACGCACTGGCACACGGAGGATATCCCTGGTGTATATACGCACTGGGCACACGGAGGATATCCCTGGTGTATATACGCACTGGGCACACGGAGGATATCCCTGGTGTATATACGCACTGGCACACGGGGGATATCCCTGGTGTATATATGCACTGGGCACACGGAGGATATCCCTGGTGTATATACGCACTGGGCACACGGGGGATATCCCTGGTATATATACACACTGGGCACACGGAGGATATCCCTGGTGTATATATGCACTGGGCACACGGGGGATATCCCTGGTATATATACGCACTGGGCACACGGGGGATATCCCTGGTGTATATACGCACTGGCACATGGGGGATATCCCTGGTGTATATACGCACTGGGACACGGGGGATATCCCTGGTGTATATACGCACTGGGCACATGGGGGATATCCCTGGTGTATATATGCACTGGGCACACGGAGGATATCCCTGGTGTATATACGCACTGGGACACGGAGGATATCCCTGGTGTATATACGCACTGGGACACTGAGGATATCCCTGGTGTATATACGCACTGGGACACGGAGGATATCCCTGGTGTATATACGCACTGGGCACACGGAGGATATCCTGGTGTATATACGCACTGGGACACGGAGGATATCCCTGGTGTATATACGCACTGGGCACACGGAGGATATCCCTGGTGTATATACGCACTGGGCACACGGAGGATATCCCTGGTGTATATACGCACTGGGCACACGGAGGATATCCCTGGTGTATATACGCACTGGGCACACGGAGGATATCCCTGGTATATATACGCACTGGGCACACGGAGGATATCCCTGGTATATATACGCACTGGGACACGGGGGAAATCCCTGGTGTATATACGCACTGGCACACGGGGGATATCCCTGGTGTATATACGCACTGGGCACACGTAGGATACCCCTGGTGTATATACGCACTGGGCACACGGAGGATATCCCTGGTGTATATACGCACTGGGCACACGGAGGATATCCCTGGTGTATATACGCACTGGGCACACGGAGGATATCCCTGGTGTATATACGCACTGGGACACGGAGGATATCCCTGGTGTATATACGCACTGGGCACACGGAGGATATCCCTGGTGTATATACCCACTGGGCACACGGAGGATATCCCTGGTGTATATATGCACTGGGCACACGGAGGATATCCCTGGTGTATATACGCACTGGGCACACGGAGGATATCCCTGGTGTATATACGCACTGGGCACACGGAGGATATCCCTGGTGTATATACGCACTGGGCACACGGAGGATATCCCTGGTGTATATACGCACTGGGCACACGGAGGATATCCCTGGTGTATATACGCACTGGGCACACGGAGGATATCCCTGGTGTATATACGCACTGGGCACACGGGGGATATCCCTGGTGTATATACGCACTGGGACACGGAGGATATCCCTGGTGTATATACGCACTGGGACACTGAGGATATCCCTGGTGTATATACGCACTGGGCACACGGAGGATATCCCTGGTATATATACGCACTGGGCACACGGAGGATATCCCTGGTGTATATACGCACTGGGCACACGGAGGATATCCCTGGTGTATATACGCACTGGGACACGGAGGATATCCCTGGTGTATATACGCACTGGGCACACGGAGGCTATCCCTGGTATATATACGCACTGGGCACACGGGGGATACCCCTGGTGTATATACGCACTGGGCACACGGAGGATATCCCTGGTGTATATACGCACTGGGACACGGAGGATATCCCTGGTGTATATACGCACTGGGCACACGGAGGATATCCCTGGTGTATATACGCACTGGGCACATGGAGGATATCCCTGGTGTATATACGCACTGGGCACACGGAGGATATCCCTGGTGTATATACGCACTGGGACACGGAGGATATCCCTGGTGTATATACGCACTGGGCACATGGAGGATATCCCTGGTGTATATACGCAATGGGACACGGAGGATATCCCTGGTGTATATACGCACTGGGCACACGGAGGATATCCCTGGTGTATATATGCACTGGCACACGGGGGATATCCCTGGTGTATATACGCACTGGGCACACGGAGGATATCCCTGGTGTATATACGCACTGGCACACGGAGGATACCCCTGGTGTATATACGCACTGGCACACGGGGGATATCCCTGGTGTATATACGCACTGGGCACACGGAGGATATCCCTGGTGTATATACGCACTGGGCACACGGAGGATATCCCTGGTATATATATGCACTGGGCACATGGGGGATATCCCTGGTATATATACGCACTGGGACACGGGGGATATCCCTGGTGTATATACACACTGGGCACACGGGGGATATCCCTGGTGTATATACGCACTGGGCACACGGAGGATATCCCTGGTGTATATACACACTGGGCACACGGGGGATATCCCTGGTGTATATACGCACTGGGCACACGGGGGATATCCCTGGTGTATATACGCACTGGCACACGGAGGATATCCCTGGTGTATATACACACTAGGCACACGGGGGATATCCCTGGTGTATATACGCACTGGGCACACGGAGGATATCCCTGGTGTATATACACACTGGGCACACGGAGGATATCCCTGGTGTATATACGCACTGGGCACACGGGGGATATCCCTGGTGTATATACGCACTGGGCACACGGAGGATATCCCTGGTGTATATACGCACTGGGCACACGGAGGATATCCCTGGTGTATATACGCACTGGGCACATGGAGGATATCCCTGGTGTATATACGCACTGGGCACACGGGGGATATCCCTGGTGTATATACGCACTGGGCACATGGAGGATATCCCTGGTGTATATACGCACTGGGCACATGGAGGATATCCCTGGTGTATATACGCAATGGGACACGGAGGATATCCCTGGTGTATATACACACTGGGCACACGGAGGATATCCCTGGTGTATATACGCACTGGGCACATGGAGGATATCCCTGGTGTATATACGCAATGGGACACGGAAGATACACCTGGTGTATATACGCACTGGGCACACAGGGGATATCCCTGGTGTATATACGCACTGGGCACACGGGGGATATCCCTGGTGTATATACGCACTGGGCACACGTAGGATATCCCTGGTGTATATACGCAATGGGACACGGAAGATACACCTGGTGTATATACGCACTGGGCACACAGGGGATATCCCTGGTGTATATACGCACTGGGCACACGGGGGATATCCCTGGTGTATATACGCACTGGGCACACGGGGGATATCCCTGGTGTATATACGCACTGGGCACATGGAGGATATCCCTGGTGTATATACGCAATGGGACACGAAGGATATCCCTGGTGTATATACCCACTGGGACACGGGGGATATCCCTGGTATATATACGCACTGGGCACACGGAGGATATCCCTGGTGTATATACGCACTGGGCACACGGAGGATATCCCTGGTGTATATATGCACTGGCACACGGGGGATATCCCTGGTGTATATACGCACTGGGCACACGGAGGATATCCCTGGTGTATATACGCACTGGCACACGGAGGATACCCCTGGTGTATATACGCACTGGCACACGGGGGATATCCCTGGTGTATATACGCACTGGGCACACGGAGGATATCCCTGGTGTATATACGCACTGGGCACACGGAGGATATCCCTGGTATATATATGCACTGGGCACATGGGGGATATCCCTGGTATATATACGCACTGGGACACGGGGGATATCCCTGGTGTATATACACACTGGGCACACGGGGGATATCCCTGGTGTATATACGCACTGGGCACACGGAGGATATCCCTGGTGTATATACACACTGGGCACACGGGGGATATCCCTGGTGTATATACACACTAGGCACACGGGGGATATCCCTGGTGTATATACGCACTGGGCACACGGAGGATATCCCTGGTGTATATACACACTGGGCACACGGAGGATATCCCTGGTGTATATACGCACTGGGCACACGGGGGATATCCCTGGTGTATATACGCACTGGGCACACGGAGGATATCCCTGGTGTATATACGCACTGGGCACACGGAGGATATCCCTGGTGTATATACGCACTGGGCACATGGAGGATATCCCTGGTGTATATACGCACTGGGCACACGGGGGATATCCCTGGTGTATATACGCACTGGGCACATGGAGGATATCCCTGGTGTATATACGCACTGGGCACATGGAGGATATCCCTGGTGTATATACGCAATGGGACACGGAGGATATCCCTGGTGTATATACACACTGGGCACACGGAGGATATCCCTGGTGTATATACGCACTGGGCACATGGAGGATATCCCTGGTGTATATACGCAATGGGACACGGAAGATACACCTGGTGTATATACGCACTGGGCACACAGGGGATATCCCTGGTGTATATACGCACTGGGCACACGGGGGATATCCCTGGTGTATATACGCACTGGGCACACGTAGGATATCCCTGGTGTATATACGCAATGGGACACGGAAGATACACCTGGTGTATATACGCACTGGGCACACAGGGGATATCCCTGGTGTATATACGCACTGGGCACACGGGGGATATCCCTGGTGTATATACGCACTGGGCACACGGGGGATATCCCTGGTGTATATACGCACTGGGCACACGGGGGATATCCCTGGTGTATATACGCAATGGGACACGGAGGATACACCTGGTGTATATACGCACTGGGCACATGGAGGATATCCCTGGTGTATATACGCACTGGGCACATGGAGGATATCCCTGGTGTATATACGCAATGGGACACGGAAGATACACCTGGTGTATATACGCACTGGGCACACAGGGGATATCCCTGGTGTATATACGCACTGGGACACTGAGGATATCCCTGGTGTATATACGCACTGGGACACTGAGGATATCCCTGGTGTATATACGCACTGGGCACACGGAGGATATCCCTGGTATATATACGCACTGGGACACGGAGGATATCCCTGGTGTATATACGCACTGGGCACACGGAGGATATCCCTGGTATATATACGCACTGGGCACACGGGGGATATCCCTGGTGTATATACGCACTGGGACACGGAGGATATCCCTGGTGTATATACGCACTGGGCACACGGGGGATATCCCTGGTGTATATACGCACTGGGCACATGGAGGATATCCCTGGTGTATATACGCACTGGGCACATGGAGGATATCCCTGGTGTATATATGCACTGGGCACACGGAGGATATCCCTGGTGTATATACGCACTGGGCACACGGAGGATATCCCTGGTGTATATACGCACTGGGACACGGAAGATACCCCTGGTGTATATACGCACTGGGCACACAGGGGATATCCATGGTGTATATACGCACTGGGACACTGAGGATATCCCTGGTGTATATACGCACTGGGACACGGAGGATATCCCTGGTGTATATACACACTGGGCACACGGAGGATATCCCTGGTGTATATACGCACTGGGCACACGGGGGATATCCCTGGTGTATATACGCACTGGGCACATGGAGGATATCCCTGGTGTATATACGCACTGGGACACTGAGGATATCCCTGGTGTATATACGCACTGGGCACACGGAGGATATCCCTGGTGTATATACGCACTGGGCACACGGGGGATATCCCTGGTGTATATACGCACTGGGCACACGGAGGATATCCCTGGTGTATATACGCACTGGGACACGGGGGATATCCCTGGTGTATATACGCACTGGGCACACGGAGGATATCCCTGGTGTATATATGCACTGGGCACACGGAGGATATCCCTGGTGTATATACGCACTGGGCACACGGAGGATATCCCTGGTGTATATACGCACTGGGCACACGGAGGATATCCCTGGTGTATATACGCACTGGGACACGGAGGATATCCCTGGTGTATATACACACTGGGACACGGAGGATATCCCTGGTATATATACGCACTGGGCACACGGAGGATATCCCTGGTATATATACGCACTGGGCACACGGGGGATATCCCTGGTGTATATACGCACTGGGCACACGGAGGATATCCCTGGTGTATATATGCACTGGGCACACGGAGGATATCCCTAGTGTATATACGCACTGGCACACGGGGGATATCCCTGGTGTATATACGCACTGGGACACGGAGGATATCCCTGGTGTATATACGCACTGGCACACGGGGGATATCCCTGGTGTATATACGCACTGGGCACACGGGGGATATCCCTGGTGTATATACACACTGGGCACACGGAGGATATCCCTGGTGTATATACGCACTGGGCACACGGAGGATATCCCTGGTGTATATACGCACTGGGCACACGGAGGATATCCCTGGTGTATATACGCACTGGGACACGGAGGATATCCCTGGTGTATATACGCACTGGGACACGGAGGATATCCCTGGTGTATATACGCACTGGGCACACGGAGGATATCCCTGGTATATATACGCACTGGGCACACGGGGGATATCCCTGGTGTATATACGCACTGGGCACACGGGGGATATCCCTGGTGTATATATGCACTGGGACACGGAGGATATCCCTGGTGTATATACGCACTGGGCACACGGGGGATATCCCTGATGTATATACGCACTGGGACACGGGGGATATCCCTGGTGTATATACACACTGGGACACGGGGGATATCCCTGGTGTATATACGCACTGGGCACACGGGGGATATCCCTGGTGTATATATGCACTGGGACACGGAGGATATCCCTGGTGTATATACGCACTGGGCACACGGGGGATATCCCTGATGTATATACGCACTGGGACACGGGGGATATCCCTGGTGTATATACGCACTGGGCACACGGGGGATATCCCTGGTGTATATACGCACTGGGCACACGGGGGATATCCCTGGTGTATATATGCACTGGGACACGGAGGATATCCCTGGTGTATATACGCACTGGGCACACGGAGGATATCCCTGGTGTATATACGCAATGGCACACGGGGGATATCCCTGGTGTATATACGCACTGGGCACACGGGGGATATCCCTGGTGTATATACGCACTGGGCACACGGGGGATATCCCTGGTGTATATACGCACTGGGCACACGGAGGATATCCCTGATGTATATACGCACTGGGACACGGAGGATATCCCTGGTGTATATACGCACTGGGCACACGGGGGATATCCCTGGTGTATATACGCACTGGGACACGGAGGATATCCCTGGTGTATATATGCACTGGGACACGGAGGATATCCCTGGTGTATATACGCAATGGCACACGGGGGATATCCCTGGTGTATATACGCACTGGGACACGGAGGATATCCCTGATGTATATACGCACTGGGACACGGAGGATATCCCTGGTGTATATACGCACTGGGCACACGGAGGATATCCCTGGTATATATACGCACTGGGCACACGGGGGATATCCCTGGTGTATATACGCACTGGGCACACGGGGGATATCCCTGATGTATATACGCACTGGGACACGGGGGATATCCCTGGTGTATATACACACTGGGACACGGGGGATATCCCTGGTGTATATACGCACTGGGCACACGGGGGATATCCCTGGTGTATATATGCACTGGCACACGGAGGATATCCCTGATGTATATACGCACTGGGACACGGGGGATATCCCTGGTGTATATACGCACTGGGACACGGGGGATATCCCTGGTGTATATACGCACTGGGCACACGGGGGATATCCCTGGTGTATATACGCACTGGGCACACGGGGGATATCCCTGGTATATATACGCACTGGGCACACGGAGGATATCCCTGGTGTATATATACGCACTGGGCACACGGGGGATATCCCTGGTATATATACGCACTGGGACACGGAGGATATCCCTGGTGTATATACGCACTGGGCACACGGAGGATATCCCTGGTGTATATACGCACTGGGACACGGAGGATATCCCTGGTGTATATACGCAATGGCACACGGGGGATATCCCTGGTATATATACGCACTGGCACACGGAGGATATCCCTGATGTATATACGCACTGGGACACGGAGGATATCCCTGATGTATATACGCACTGGGCACACGGAGGATATCCCTGGTGTATATACGCACTGGGACACTGAGGATATCCCTGGTGTATATACGCACTGGGACACGGAGGATATCCCTGATGTATATACGCACTGGGCACACGGAGGATATCCCTGGTGTATATACGCACTGGGACACTGAGGATATCCCTGGTATATATATGCACTGAGACACTGAGGATATCCCTGGTGTATATACGCACTGGGACACGGAGGATATCCCTGGTGTATATACACACTGGGACACGGAGGATATCCCTGGTGTATATACGCACTGGGCACACGGGGGATATCCTTGGTGTATATATGCACTGGGACACGGAGGATATCCCTGGTGTATATACGCACTGGCACACGGGGGATATCCCTGGTGTATATACGCACTGGGCACACGGGGGATATCCCTGGTGTATATACGCACTGGGACACGGAGGATATCCCTGGTATATATACGCACTGGGACACGGAGGATATCCCTGGTGTATATACGCACTGGGACACGGAGGATATCCCTGGTGTATATACGCACTGGGCACACGGAGGATATCCCTGGTGTATATACGCACTGGGCACACGGAGGATATCCCTGGTGTATATACGCACTGGGACACTGAGGATATCCCTGGTGTATATATGCACTGGGCACACGGAGGATATCCCTGGTGTATATACGCACTGGCACACGGAGGATATCCCTGGTGTATATACGCACTGGGCACACGGAGGATATCCCTGGTATATATACGCAATGGCACACGGGGGATATCCCTGGTATATATACGCACTGGGACACGGGGGATATCCCTGGTGTATATACGCACTGGGCACACGGAGGATATCCCTGGTGTATATACGCACTGGGCACACGGGGGATATCCCTGTTGTATATACGCACTGAGCACACGGAGGATATCCCTGGTGTATATACGCACTGGGCACACGTAGGATACCCCTGGTGTATATACGCACTGGGCACACGGAAGATACCCCTGGTGTATATACGCACTGGGCACACGGAGGATATCCCTGGTGTATATACGCACTGGGCACACGGGGGATATCCCTGTTGTATATACGCACTGGGCACACGTAGGATACCCCTGGTGTATATACGCACTGGGCACACGTAGGATACCCCTGGTGTATATACGCACTGGGCACACGGAAGATACCCCTGGTGTATATACGCACTGGCACACGGAGGATATCCCTGGTGTATATACGCACTGGGCACACGGAGGATATCCCTGGTGTATATATGCACTGGCACACGGAGGATATCCCTGGTGTATATACGCACTGGGACACGGAGGATATCCCTGGTGTATATACGCACTGGGACACTGAGGATATCCCTGGTGTATATACGCACTGGGCACACGGGGGATATCCCTGGTGTATATACACACTGGGCACACGGGGGATATCCCTGGTATATATACGCACTGGGACACGGAGGATATCCCTGGTGTATATACGCACTGGCACACGGGGGATATCCCTGGTGTATATACGCACTGGGACACGGGGGATATCCCTGGTATATATACGCACTGGGACACGGGGGATATCCCTGGTGTATATACGCACTGGGCACACGGGGGATATCCCTGGTATATATACGCACTGGGACACGGAGGATATCCCTGGTGTATATATGCACTGGCACACGGAGGATATCCCTGGTGTATATACGCACTGGGCACACGGGGGATATCCCTGGTGTATAAACGCACTGGGCACACGGAGGATACCCCTGGTGTATATACGCACTGGGCACACGGAGGATATCCCTGGTGTATATACGCACTGGGCACACGGGGGATATCCCTGGTGTATATACGCACTGGGCACACGGAGGATATCCCTGGTGTATATACGCACTGGGACACGGGGGATATCCCTGGTGTATATACGCACTGGGCACACGGAGGATATCCCTGGTGTATATATGCACTGGGCACACGGAGGATATCCCTGGTGTATATACGCACTGGGCACACGGAGGATATCCCTGGTGTATATACGCACTGGGCACACGGAGGATATCCCTGGTGTATATACGCACTGGGACACGGAGGATATCCCTGGTGTATATACACACTGGGACACGGAGGATATCCCTGGTATATATACGCACTGGGCACACGGAGGATATCCCTGGTATATATACGCACTGGGCACACGGGGGATATCCCTGGTGTATATACGCACTGGGCACACGGAGGATATCCCTGGTGTATATATGCACTGGGCACACGGAGGATATCCCTGGTGTATATACGCACTGGCACACGGGGGATATCCCTGGTGTATATACGCACTGGGCACACGGGGGATATCCCTGGTGTATATACACACTGGGCACACGGAGGATATCCCTGGTGTATATACGCACTGGGCACACGGAGGATATCCCTGGTGTATATACGCACTGGGCACACGGAGGATATCCCTGGTGTATATACGCACTGGGACACGGAGGATATCCCTGGTGTATATACGCACTGGGACACGGAGGATATCCCTGGTGTATATACGCACTGGGCACACGGAGGATATCCCTGGTATATATACGCACTGGGCACACGGGGGATATCCCTGGTGTATATACGCACTGGGCACACGGGGGATATCCCTGATGTATATACGCACTGGGACACGGGGGATATCCCTGGTGTATATACACACTGGGACACGGGGGATATCCCTGGTGTATATACGCACTGGGCACACGGGGGATATCCCTGGTGTATATATGCACTGGGACACGGAGGATATCCCTGGTGTATATACGCACTGGGCACACGGAGGATATCCCTGGTGTATATACGCACTGGGACACGGAGGATATCCCTGGTGTATATACGCACTGGGCACACGGAGGATATCCCTGGTGTATATACGCAATGGCACACGGGGGATATCCCTGGTGTATATACGCACTGGGCACACGGGGGATATCCCTGGTGTATATACGCACTGGGCACACGGGGGATATCCCTGGTGTATATACGCACTGGGCACACGGAGGATATCCCTGATGTATATACGCACTGGGACACGGAGGATATCCCTGGTGTATATACGCACTGGGCACACGGGGGATATCCCTGGTGTATATACGCACTGGGACACGGAGGATATCCCTGGTGTATATATGCACTGGGACACGGAGGATATCCCTGGTGTATATACGCAATGGCACACGGGGGATATCCCTGGTGTATATACGCACTGGGACACGGAGGATATCCCTGATGTATATACGCACTGGGACACGGAGGATATCCCTGGTGTATATACGCACTGGGCACACGGAGGATATCCCTGGTATATATACGCACTGGGCACACGGGGGATATCCCTGGTGTATATACGCACTGGGCACACGGGGGATATCCCTGATGTATATACGCACTGGGACACGGGGGATATCCCTGGTGTATATACACACTGGGACACGGGGGATATCCCTGGTGTATATACGCACTGGGCACACGGGGGATATCCCTGGTGTATATATGCACTGGCACACGGAGGATATCCCTGATGTATATACGCACTGGGACACGGGGGATATCCCTGGTGTATATACGCACTGGGACACGGGGGATATCCCTGGTGTATATACGCACTGGGCACACGGAGGATATCCCTGGTGTATATACGCACTGGGCACACGGGGGATATCCCTGGTGTATATACGCACTGGGCACACGGGGGATATCCCTGGTATATATACGCACTGGGCACACGGAGGATATCCCTGGTGTATATATACGCACTGGGCACACGGGGGATATCCCTGGTATATATACGCACTGGGACACGGAGGATATCCCTGGTGTATATACGCACTGGGCACACGGGGGATATCCCTGGTGTATATACGCACTGGGCACACGGAGGATATCCCTGTTGTATATATGCACTGGCACACGGGGGATATCCCTGGTGTATATACGCACTGGGCACACGGAGGATATCCCTGTTGTATATATGCACTGGCACACGGGGGATATCCCTGGTGTATATACGCACTGGGACACGGAGGATATCCCTGGTGTATATACGCCCTGGGACATGGAGGATATCCCTGGTGTATATACGCCCTGGGACATGGAGGATATCCCTGGTGTATATACCCACTGGGCACACGCAGGATATCCCTGGTGTATAAACGCACTGGGACACGCAGGATATCCCTGGTGTATATACGCACTGGGACACGGAGGATATCCCTGGTGTATATACGCACTGGGACACTGAGGATATCCCTGGTGTATATACGCACTGGGCACACGGGGGATATCCCTGGTGTATATACGCACTGGGACACTGAGGATATCCCTGGTGTATATACGCACTGGGACACGGAGGATATCCCTGGTGTATATACGCACTGAGACACGGAGGATATCCGTGGTGTATATACGCACTGGCACACGGGGGATATCCCTGGTGTATATACGCACTGGGCACACGGAGGATATCCCTGTTGTATAAACGCACTGGGACACGGAGGATATCCCTGGTGTATATATGCACTGAGACACGGAGGATATCCCTGGTGTATATACGCACTGGGCACACGGAGGATATCCCTGGTGTATATATGCACTGGGCACACGGAGGATATCCCTGGTGTATATACGCACTGGGCACATGGAGGATATCCCTGGTGTATATACGCACTACGACATGGAGGATATCCCTGGTATATATACGCACTGGGCACACGGAGGATATCCCTGGTATATATACGCACTGGGCACACGGAGGATATCCCTGGTGTATATATGCACTGGGCACACGGAGGATATCCCTGGTGTATATACGCACTGGGCACACGGAGGATATCCCTGGTATATATACGCACTGGGCACACGGAGGATATCCCTGTTGTATATATGCACTGGCACACGGGGGATATCCCTGGTGTATATACGCACTGGGCACACGGAGGATATCCCTGTTGTATATATGCACTGGCACACGGGGGATATCCCTGGTGTATATACGCACTGGGCACACGGAGGATATCCCTGTTGTATATATGCACTGGGCACACGGGGGATATCCCTGGTGTATATATGCACTGGCACACGGGGGATATCCCTGGTGTATATACGCACTGGGCACACGGAGGATATCCCTGTTGTATATATGCACTGGGCACACGGGGGATATCCCTGGTGTATATACGCACTGGCACACGGGGGATATCCCTGGTGTATATATGCACTGAGACACTGAGGATATCCCTGGTGTATATACGCACTGGGCACACGGAGGATATCCCTGGTGTATATACGCACTGGGCACACGGAGGATATCCCTGTTGTATATATGCACTGGCACACGGGGGATATCCCTGGTGTATATACGCACTGGGACACGGAGGATATCCCTGGTGTATATACGCCCTGGGACATGGAGGATATCCCTGGTGTATATACGCCCTGGGACATGGAGGATATCCCTGGTGTATATACGCACTGGGCACACGCAGGATATCCCTGGTGTATAAACGCACTGGGACACGCAGGATATCCCTGGTGTATATACGCACTGGGCACACGGGGGATACCCCTGGTGTATATACGCACTGGGCACGCAGAGGATATCCCTGGTGTATATACGCACTGGGACACGGAGGATATCCCTGGTGTATAAACGCACTGGGACACGGAGGATATCCCTGGTGTATATACGCACTGGGACACGGAGGATATCCCTGGTGTATAAACGCACTGGGCACACGGAGGATATCCCTGGTGTATATACGCACTGGGCACACGGGGGATACCCCTGGTGTATATACGCACTGGGCACGCAGAGGATATCCCTGGTGTATATACGCACTGGGCACACGGGGGATATCCCTGGTGTATATACGCACTGGGACACGCAGGATATCCCTGGTGTATATATGCACTGGGCACACGGAGGATATCCCTGGTGTATATATGCACTGGGCACACGGAAGATATCCCTGGTATATATACGCACTGGGACACTGAGGATATCCCTGGTGTATATACGCACTGGGCACACGGGGGATATCCCTGGTGTATATACGCACTGGGCACACGGAAGATACCCCTGGTGTATATACACACTGGGCACATGGAGGATATCCCTGGTGTATATACGCACTGGGCACACGGAGGATATCCCTGGTGTATATACGCACTGGGCACACGGGGGATATCCCTGGTGTATATATGCACTGGGCACACGGAGGATATCCCTGGTGTATATACGCACTGAGACACGGAGGATATCCGTGGTGTATATACGCACTGGGCACACGGAAGATACCCCTGGTGTATATACACACTGGGCACATGGAGGATATCCCTGGTGTATATACGCACTGGGCACACGGAGGATATCCCTGGTGTATATACGCACTGGGCACACGGGGGATATCCCTGGTGTATATATGCACTGGGCACACGGAGGATATCCCTGGTGTATATACGCACTGAGACACGGAGGATATCCGTGGTGTATATACGCACTGGGCACACGGAAGATACCCCTGGTGTATATACACACTGGGCACATGGAGGATATCCCTGGTGTATATACGCACTGGGCACACGGAGGATATCCCTGGTGTATATACGCACTGGGCACACGTAGGATATCCCTGGTGTATATACGCACTGGGCACACGGGGGATATCCCTGGTGTATATACGCACTGGGCACACGGAGGATATCCCTGGTGTATATACGCACTGGGCACACGGAGGATATCCCTGGTGTATATACGCACTGGGACACGGGGGATATCCCTGGTGTATATACGCACTGGGCACACGGAGGATATCCCTGGTGTATATACGCACTGGGCACACGGAGGATATCCCTGGTGTATATACGCACTGGGCACACGGAGGATATCCCTGGTGTATATACGCACTGGGCACACGGAGGATATCCCTGGTGTATATACGCACTGGGACACTGAGGATATCCCTGGTGTATATACGCACTGGGACACTGAGGATATCCCTGGTGTATATACGCACTGGGACACTGAGGATATCCCTGGTGTATATACGCACTGGGACACTGAGGATATCCCTGGTGTATATACGCACTGGGACACGGAGGATATCCCTGGTGTATATACGCACTGGGCACACGGAAGATACCCCTGGTGTATATACGCACTGGGACACGGGGGATATCCCTGGTGTATATACGCACTGGGACACGGGGGATATCCCTGGTGTATATACGCACTGGGCACACGGAAGATACCCCTGGTGTATATACGCACTGGCACACGGGGGATATCCCTGGTGTATATACACACTGGGCACACGGGGGATATCCCTGGTGTATATACGCACTGGGCACACGGAAGATACCCCTGGTGTATATACGCACTGGGACACGGGGGATATCCCTGGTGTATATACACACTGGGCACACGGGGGATATCCCTGGTGTATATACGCACTGGGCACATGGAGGATATCCCTGGTGTATATACGCACTGGGCACACGGGGGATACCCCTGGTGTATATACGCACTGGGCACACGGAAGATACCCCTGGTGTATATACGCACTGGGCACACGGAAGATACCCCTGGTGTATATACGCACTGGGCACACGGGGGATATCCCTGGTGTATATACGCACTGGGCACACGGGGGATATCCCTGGTGTATATACGCACTGGGCACACGGAGGATATCCCTGGTGTATATATGCACTGGGCACACGGAGGATATCCCTGGTGTATATACGCACTGGCACACGGAGGATATCCCTGGTGTATATATGCACTGGGCACACGGAGGATATCCCTGGTGTATATACACACTGGGCACACGGAGGATATCCCTGGTGTATATACGCACTGGGCACATGGAGGATATCCCTGGTGTATATACGCAATGGGACACGGAGGATATCCCTGGTGTATATATGCACTGGGCACACGGAGGATATCCCTGGTGTATATACGCACTGGGACACGGGGGATATCCCTGGTGTATATACGCACTGGGCACGCAGGATATCCCTGGTGTATATACCCACTGGGACACTGAGGATATCCCTGGTGTATATACGCACTGGGACACTGAGGATATCCCTGGTGTATATACGCACTGGGCAAACGGAGGATATCCCTGGTGTATATACGCAATGGGACACGGAGGATATCCCTGGTGTATATACGCACTGGCACACGGGTGATATCCCTGGTGTATATACGCACTGGCACGCGGGGGATATCCCTGATGTATATACGCACTGGGACACTGAGGATATCCCTGGTGTATATACGCACTGGGACACTGAGGATATCCCTGGTGTATATACGCACTGGGACACTGAGGATATCCCTGGTGTATATACGCACTGGGACACGGAGGATATCCCTGGTGTATATACCCACTGGGACACTGAGGATATCCCTGGTGTATATACGCACTGGGACACTGAGGATATCCCTGGTGTATATAACCACTGGGACACGGAGGATATCCCTGGTGTATATACGCACTGGCACACGGGGGATATCCCTGGTGTATATACGCACTGGGCACACGGAGGATATCCCTGGTGTATATACCCACTGGGACACTGAGGATATCCCTGGTGTATATACGCACTGGGACACTGAGGATATCCCTGGTGTATATACCCACTGGGACACTGAGGATATCCCTGGTGTATATACGCACTGGGCACACGGAGGATATCCCTGGTATATATACGCACTGGGACACTGAGGATATCCCTGGTGTATATACGCACTGGGACACTGAGGATATCCCTGGTGTATATAACCACTGGGACACGGAGGATATCCCTGGTGTATATACGCACTGGGACACTGAGGATATCCCTGGTGTATATACGCACTGGGCACGCAGGATATCCCTGGTGTATATACCCACTGGGGCACGCAGGATATCCCTGGTGTATATACGCACTGGCACACGGAGGATATCCCTGGTGTATATACGCACTGGGCACACGGGGGATATCCCTGGTGTATATACGCACTGGGCACACGGAGGATATCCCTGGTGTATATACGCACTGGGCACACGGGGGATATCCCTGGTGTATATACGCACTGGGCACACGGAGGATATCCCTGGTGTATATACGCACTGGCACACGGAGGATATCCCTGGTGTATATACGCACTGGCACACGGAGGATATCCCTGGTGTATATACTCACTGGGACACTGAGGATATCCCTGGTGTATATACGCACTGGGCACACGGAGGATATCCCTGGTGTATATACGCACTGGGCACACGGAGGATATCCCTGGTGTATATACGCACTGGGCACACGGAGGATATCCCTGGTATATATACGCACTGGGACACGGGGGATATCCCTGGTGTATATACGCACTGGGACACGGAGGATATCCCTGGTGTATATACGCACTGGGCACACGGGGGATATCCCTGGTGTATATACGCACTGGGCACACGGAGGATATCCCTGGTGTATATACGCACTGGGCACACGGGGGATATCCCTGGTGTATATACGCACTGGGACACGGAGGATATCCCTGGTGTATATACGCACTGGGCACACGGAGGATATCCCTGGTGTATATACGCACTGGGCACACGGAGGATATCCCTGGTGTATATACGCACTGGGCACACGGGGGATATCCCTGGTGTATATACGCACTGGGCACACGGGGGATATCCCTGGTGTATATACACACTGGGCACACGGAGGATACCCCTGGTGTATATACGCACTGGGACACGGGGGATATCCCTGGTGTATATACACACTGGGCACACGGAGGATATCCCTGGTGTATATATGCACTGAGACACTGAGGATATCCCTGGTGTATATACGCCCTGGGCACACAGGGGATATCCCTGGTGTATATACGCACTGGGCACACGGAGGATATCCCTGGTGTATATACGCACTGGGCACACGGAGGATATCCCTGGTGTATATACGCCCTGGCACACGGAGGATATCCCTGGTGTATATACGCACTGGGACACGGAGGATATCCCTGGTGTATATACGCACTGGCACACGGAGGATATCCCTGGTGTATATATGCACTGAGACACTGAGGATATCCCTGGTGTATATATGCACTGGGACACGGAGGATATCCCTGGTGTATATACGCACTGGGCACACGGAGGATATCCCTGGTGTATATACGCACTGGGCACACGGAGGATATCCCTGGTGTATATACGCACTGGGACACGGAGGATATCCCTGGTGTATATACGCACTGGGCACACGGAGGATATCCCTGGTGTATATATGCACTGAGACACTGAGGATATCCCTGGTGTATATACACACTGGGCACACGGAGGATATCCCTGGTGTATATATGCACTGAGACACTGAGGATATCCCTGGTATATATACGCACTGGGACACGGGGGATATCCCTGGTGTATATATGCACTGAGACACTGAGGATATCCCTGGTGTATATACGCACTGGGCACACGGAGGATATCCCTGGTATATATACACACTGGGCACACGGAGGATATCCCTGGTATATATACGCACTGGGCACACGGGGGATATCCCTGGTGTATATACGCACTGGGCACACGGAGGATATCCCTGGTGTATATACGCACTGGGACACGGAGGATATCCCTGGTGTATATATGCACTGGGCACACGGAGGATATCCCTGGTGTATATACGCACTGGGCACACGGAGGATATCCCTGGTGTATATACGCACTGGGACACGGAGGATATCCCTGGTATATATACGCACTGGGACACTGAGGATATCCCTGGTGTATATATGCACTGGGCACACGGAGGATATCCCTGGTGTATATACGCACTGGGCACACGGAGGATATCCCTGGTGTATATACGCACTGGGACACGGAGGATATCCCTGGTGTATATACGCACTGGGCACACGGAGGATATCCCTGGTGTATATACGCACTGGGCACACGGAGGATATCCCTGGTGTATATACGCACTGGGCACACGGAGGATATCCCTGGTGTATATACGCACTGGGCACACGGGGGATATCCCTGGTGTATATACGCCCTGGCACACGGAGGATATCCCTGGTGTATATACGCACTGGGACACGGAGGATATCCCTGGTGTATATACGCACTGGGCACACGGAGGATATCCCTGGTGTATATATGCACTGAGACACTGAGGATATCCCTGGTGTATATACGCACTGGGCACACGGAGGATATCCCTGGTATATATACGCACTGGGCACACGGAGGATATCCCTGGTGTATATATGCACTGAGACACTGAGGATATCCCTGGTATATATACTCACTGGGCACACGGAGGCTATCCCTGGTATATATACGCACTGGCACACGGAGGATATCCCTGGTGTATATACGCACTGGGACACTGAGGATATCCCTGGTGTATATACGCACTGGGCACACGGAGGATATCCCTGGTGTATATATGCACTGGGACACGGAGGATATCCCTGGTGTATATACGCACTGGGCACACGGAGGATATCCCTGGTGTATATACGCACTGGGCACACGGAGGATATCCCTGGTGTATATACGCACTGGGACACGGAGGATATCCCTGGTGTATATACGCACTGGGCACACGGAGGATATCCCTGGTGTATATATGCACTGAGACACTGAGGATATCCCTGGTGTATATACGCACTGGGACACGGAGGATATCCCTGGTGTATATACGCACTGGGCACACGGAGGATATCCCTGGTGTATATATGCACTGAGACACTGAGGATATCCCTGGTATATACGCACTGGGCACACGGAGGATATCCCTGGTGTATATATACGCACTGGGCACACGGAGGATACCCCTGGTGTATATACGCACTGGGACACGGGTGATATCCCTGGTGTATATACGCACTGGGACACGGGGGATATCCCTGGTGTATATACGCACTGAGACACTGAGGATATCCCTGGTGTATATACGCACTGGGCACACGGAGGATATCCCTGGTGTATATACGCACTGAGACACTGAGGATATCCCTGGTGTATATACGCACTGGGCACATGGGGGATATCCCTGGTGTATATACGCACTGGGACACGGGGGATATCCCTGGTGTATATACGCACTGGGCACACGGGGGATATCCCTGGTATATATACGCACTGGGCACACGGAGGATATCCCTGGTGTATATACGCACTGGGCACACGGAGGATATCCCTGGTGTATATATGCACTGGGCACACGGGGGATACCCCTGGTGTATATACGCACTGGGCACACGGGGGATATCCCTGGTGTATATACGCACTGGGACACTGAGGATATCCCTGGTGTATATACGCACTGGGCACACGGAGGATATCCCTGGTGTATATATGCACTGGGCACACGGAGGATATCCCTGGTGTATATACGCACTGGGCACACGGAGGATATCCCTGGTGTATATACACACTGGGCACACGGAGGATATCCCTGGTGTATATACGCACTGGGACACTGAGGATATCCCTGGTGTATATACGCACTGGGACACTGAGGATATCCCTGGTGTATATACGCACTGGGACACTGAGGATATCCCTGGTATATATACGCACTGGGCACACGGAGGATATCCCTGGTATATATACGCACTGGGCACACGGAGGCTATCCCTGGTATATATACGCACTGGGCACACGGGGGATATCCCTGGTGTATATACGCACTGGGCACACGGAGGATATCCCTGGTATATATACGCACTGGGCACACGGGGGATATCCCTGGTGTATATACGCACTGGGCACACGGGGGATACCCCTGGTGTATATACGCACTGGGCACACGGGGGATATCCCTGGTGTATATACGCACTGGGCACATGGAGGATATCCCTGGTGTATATACGCACTGGGCACACGGAGGATATCCCTGGTGTATATACGCACTGGGCACACGGAGGATACCCCTGGTGTATATACGCACTGGGCACATGGAGGATACCCCTGGTGTATATATACGCACTGGGCACATGGAGGATATCCCTGGTGTATATATGCACTGGGCACACGGAAGATATCCCTGGTGTATATACGCACTGGGCACACGGAGGCTATCCCTGGTATATATACACACTGGGCACACGGAGGATATCCCTGGTGTATATATGCACTGGGACACGGAAGATATCCCTGGTGTATATACGCCCTGGGCACACGGGGGATATCCCTGGTGTATATACGCACTGGGACACGGGGGATATCCCTGGTGTATATACGCACTGGGCACACGGAGGATATCCCTGGTGTATATACGCACTGGGCACACGGAGGATATCCCTGGTGTATATACGCCCTGGCACACGGAGGATATCCCTGGTATATATACGCACTGGGACACGGGGGATATCCCTGGTGTATATACGCACTGGGCACACGGAGGATATCCCTGGTGTATATACGCACTGAGACACTGAGGATATCCCTGGTATATATACGCACTGAGACACTGAGGATATCCCTGGTGTATATACGCACTGGGCACACGGGGGATATCCCTGGTGTATATACGCACTGGGCACACGGAGGATATCCCTGGTGTATATACGCACTGGGACACGGAGGATATCCCTGGTATATATACGCACTGGGACACTGAGGATATCCCTGGTGTATATACGCACTGGGCACACGGAGGATATCCCTGGTGTATATATGCACTGGGACACGGAGGATATCCCTGGTGTATATACGCACTGGGCACACGGAGGATATCCCTGGTGTATATACGCACTGGGCACACGGAGGATATCCCTGGTGTATATACACACTGGGACACGGAGGATATCCCTGGTGTATATACGCACTGGGCACACGGAGGATATCCCTGGTGTATATATGCACTGAGACACTGAGGATATCCCTGGTGTATATACGCACTGGGCACACGGAGGATATCCCTGGTGTATATACGCACTGGGCACACGGAGGATATCCCTGGTGTATATACGCACTGGGACACGGAGGATATCCCTGGTGTATATACGCACTGGGCACACAGAGGATATCCCTGGTGTATATATGCACTGAGACACTGAGGATATCCCTGGTGTATATACGCACTGGGCACACGGGGGATATCCCTGGTGTATATACGCAATGGCACACGGAGGATATCCCTGGTGTATATATGCACTGGCACACGGAGGATATCCCTGGTGTATATACGCACTGGGCACACGGAGGATATCCCTGGTGTATATACGCACTGGGACACGGAGGATATCCCTGGTGTATATATGCACTGGCACACGGAGGATATCCCTGGTGTATATACGCACTGGGCACACGGAGGATATCCCTGGTGTATATACGCACTGGGACACGGAGGATATCCCTGGTGTATATACGCACTGGGCACACGGGGGATATCCCTGGTGTATATACGCACTGGGACACGGAGGATATCCCTGGTGTATATACGCACTGGGACACGGAGGATATCCCTGGTGTATATACGCACTGGGCACACGGGGGATATCCCTGGTGTATATACGCACTGGGACACGGGGGATATCCCTGGTGTATATACGCACTGGGCACACGGAGGATATCCCTGGTGTATATACGCACTGGGCACACGGAGGATATCCCTGGTGTATATACGCACTGGGCACACGGAGGATATCCCTGGTGTATATACGCACTGGGCACATGGAGGATATCCCTGGTGTATATACGCAATGGGACACGGAAGATACCCCTGGTGTATATACGCACTGGGCACACGGAGGATATCCCTGGTGTATATATGCACTGGGCACACGGGGGATACCCCTGGTGTATATACGCACTGGGACACTGAGGATATCCCTGGTGTGTATACGCACTGGGCACACAGGGGATATCCCTGGTGTATATACGCACTGGGACACTGAGGATATCCCTGGTGTATATACGCACTGGGACACTGAGGATATCCCTGGTGTATATACGCACTGGGCACACGGAGGATATCCCTGGTGTATATACGCACTGGGCACACGGGGGATACCCCTGGTGTATATACGCACTGGGCACACAGGGGATATCCCTGGTGTATATACGCACTGGGACACTGAGGATATCCCTGGTGTATATACGCACTGGGACACTGAGGATATCCCTGGTGTATATACGCACTGGGCACACGGAGGATATCCCTGGTGTATATATGCACTGAGACACTGAGGATATCCCTGGTATATATACTCACTGGGCACACGGAGGCTATCCCTGGTATATATACGCACTGGGACACTGAGGATATCCCTGGTGTATATACGCACTGGGCACACGGAGGATATCCCTGGTGTATATATGCACTGGGACACGGAGGATATCCCTGGTGTATATACGCACTGGGCACACGGAGGATATCCCTGGTGTATATACGCACTGGGACACTGAGGATATCCCTGGTGTATATACGCACTGGGCACACGGAGGATATCCCTGGTGTATATATGCACTGGGACACGGAGGATATCCCTGGTGTATATACGCACTGGGCACACGGAGGATATCCCTGGTGTATATACGCACTGGGCACACGGAGGATATCCCTGGTGTATATACGCACTGGGCACACGGAGGATATCCCTGGTGTATATACGCACTGGGACACGGAGGATATCCCTGGTGTATATACGCACTGGGCACACGGAGGATATCCCTGGTGTATATATGCACTGAGACACTGAGGATATCCCTGGTGTATATACGCACTGGGACACGGAGGATATCCCTGGTGTATATACGCACTGGGCACACGGAGGATATCCCTGGTGTATATATGCACTGAGACACTGAGGATATCCCTGGTATATACGCAGTGGGCACACGGAGGATATCCCTGGTGTATATATACGCACTGGGCACACGGAGGATACCCCTGGTGTATATACGCACTGGGACACGGGTGATATCCCTGGTGTATATACGCACTGGGACACGGGGGATATCCCTGGTGTATATACGCACTGAGACACTGAGGATATCCCTGGTGTATATACGCACTGGGCACACGGAGGATATCCCTGGTGTATATACGCACTGAGACACTGAGGATATCCCTGGTGTATATACGCACTGGGCACATGGGGGATATCCCTGGTGTATATACGCACTGGGACACGGGGGATATCCCTGGTGTATATACGCACTGGGCACACGGGGGATATCCCTGGTATATATACGCACTGGGCACACGGAGGATATCCCTGGTGTATATACGCACTGGGCACACGGAGGATATCCCTAGTGTATATATGCACTGGGCACACGGGGGATACCCCTGGTGTATATACGCACTGGGCACACGGGGGATATCCCTGGTGTATATACGCACTGGGACACTGAGGATATCCCTGGTGTATATACGCACTGGGCACACGAAGGATATCCCTGGTGTATATATGCACTGGGCACACGGAGGATATCCCTGGTGTATATACGCACTGGGCACACGGAGGATATCCCTGGTGTATATACACACTGGGCACACGGAGGATATCCCTGGTGTATATACGCACTGGGACACTGAGGATATCCCTGGTGTATATACGCACTGGGACACTGAGGATATCCCTGGTGTATATACGCACTGGGACACTGAGGATATCCCTGGTATATATACGCACTGGGCACACGGAGGATATCCCTGGTATATATACGCACTGGCACACGGAGGATATCCCTGGTGTATATACGCACTGGGCACACGGAGGCTATCCCTGGTATATATACGCACTGGGCACACGGGGGATATCCCTGGTGTATATACGCACTGGGCACACGGAGGATATCCCTGGTATATATACGCACTGGGCACACGGAGGCTATCCCTGGTATATATACGCACTGGGCACACGGGGGATATCCCTGGTGTATATACGCACTGGGCACACGGAGGATATCCCTGGTATATATACGCACTGGGCACACGGGGGATATCCCTGGTGTATATACGCACTGGGCACACGGGGGATACCCCTGGTGTATATACACTGGCGACACACTTTATTCGAGCTCGGCTAGTCCCACGAATTCGGGTATACCTGGGTGTATTGAGGTTTGTGACTGTTTTCTGCCCGAGTGCATTGAGGTATTTTTCAGGCAGGGATTGAAGCATTTTATTCCTGCTGGCTGCAATACTGCACAGTATATATATATATACTGCATTACAATTCATGAATTTATGCCATCTGGTAGACACGCGAAGCATTGCAGCCTATTAAATCCTAATCATTATCATTTAACAGATCAGCCGCCCGTCAGCCAGGCATGAACCCAGGCTGGGAAGGCAAACGCAACGGGGCTTGTCAGAGGTGAGGAGCGGCGCATTCCAGGTATCTGCCAGGTACATACTGGGTATTTGCTCGAATAAAGTGTGTCGGTGCAGTACGCACTGGGCACACGGGGGATATCCCTGGTGTATATACGCACTGGGCACATGGAGGATATCCCTGGTGTATATACGCACTGGGCACACGGAGGATATCCCTGGTGTATATACGCACTGGGCACACGGAGGATACCCCTGGTGTATATACGCACTGGGCACATGGAGGATACCCCTGGTGTATATATACGCACTGGGCACATGGAGGATATCCCTGGTGTATATATGCACTGGGCACACGGAAGATATCCCTGGTGTATATACGCACTGGGCACACGGAGGCTATCCCTGGTATATATACACACTGGGCACACGGAGGATATCCCTGGTGTATATATGCACTGGGACACGGAAGATATCCCTGGTGTATATACGCCCTGGGCACACGGGGGATATCCCTGGTGTATATACGCACTGGGACACGGGGGATATCCCTGGTGTATATACGCACTGGGCACACGGAGGATATCCCTGGTGTATATACGCACTGGGCACACGGAGGATATCCCTGGTGTATATACGCCCTGGCACACGGAGGATATCCCTGGTATATATACGCACTGGGACACGGGGGATATCCCTGGTGTATATACGCACTGGGCACACGGAGGATATCCCTGGTGTATATACGCACTGAGACACTGAGGATATCCCTGGTATATATACGCACTGAGACACTGAGGATATCCCTGGTGTATATACGCACTGGGCACACGGGGGATATCCCTGGTGTATATACGCACTGGGCACACGGAGGATATCCCTGGTGTATATACGCACTGGGACACGGAGGATATCCCTGGTATATATACGCACTGGGACACTGAGGATATCCCTGGTGTATATACGCACTGGGCACACGGAGGATATCCCTGGTGTATATATGCACTGGGACACGGAGGATATCCCTGGTGTATATACGCACTGGGCACACGGAGGATATCCCTGGTGTATATACGCACTGGGCACACGGAGGATATCCCTGGTGTATATACACACTGGGACACGGAGGATATCCCTGGTGTATATACGCACTGGGCACACGGAGGATATCCCTGGTGTATATATGCACTGAGACACTGAGGATATCCCTGGTGTATATACGCACTGGGCACACGGAGGATATCCCTGGTGTATATACGCACTGGGCACACGGAGGATATCCCTGGTGTATATACGCACTGGGACACGGAGGATATCCCTGGTGTATATACGCACTGGGCACACGGAGGATATCCCTGGTGTATATATGCACTGAGACACTGAGGATATCCCTGGTGTATATACGCACTGGGCACACGGGGGATATCCCTGGTGTATATACGCACTGGGCACACGGAGGATATCCCTGGTGTATATACGCACTGGGACACGGAGGATATCCCTGGTGTATATACGCACTGGGCACACGGGGGATATCCCTGGTGTATATACGCACTGGGACACGGAGGATATCCCTGGTGTATATACGCACTGGGACACGGAGGATATCCCTGGTGTATATACGCACTGGGACACGGAGGATATCCCTGGTGTATATACGCACTGGGCACACGGGGGATATCCCTGGTGTATATACGCACTGGGACACGGGGGATATCCCTGGTGTATATACGCACTGGGCACACGGAGGATATCCCTGGTGTATATACGCACTGGGCACACGGAGGATATCCCTGGTGTATATACGCACTGGGCACACGGGGGATATCCCTGGTGTATATACGCACTGGGCACACGGAGGATATCCCTGGTGTATATACGCACTGGGCACATGGAGGATATCCCTGGTGTATATACGCAATGGGACACGGAAGATACCCCTGGTGTATATACGCACTGGGCACACAGAGGATATCCCTGGTGTATATATGCACTGGGCACACGGGGGATACCCCTGGTGTATATACGCACTGGGACACTGAGGATATCCCTGGTGTGTATACGCACTGGGCACACAGGGGATATCCCTGGTGTATATACGCACTGGGACACTGAGGATATCCCTGGTGTATATACGCACTGGGACACTGAGGATATCCCTGGTGTATATACGCACTGGGCACACGGAGGATATCCCTGGTGTATATACGCACTGGGCACACGGGGGATACCCCTGGTGTATATACGCACTGGGCACACAGGGGATATCCCTGGTGTATATACGCACTGGGACACTGAGGATATCCCTGGTGTATATACGCACTGGGACACTGAGGATATCCCTGGTGTATATACGCACTGGGCACACGGGGGATATCCCTGGTGTATATACGCACTGGGCACACGGAGGATACCCCTGGTATATATACGCACTGGGCACACGGGGGATATCCCTGGTGTATATACGCACTGGGCACACGGAGGATATCCCTGGTATATATACGCACTGGGCACACGGAGGATATCCCTGGTATATATACGCACTGGGCACACGGAGGATATCCCTGGTGTATATACGCACTGGGCACACGGAGGATATCCCTGGTGTATATACGCACTGGGACACTGAGGATATCCCTGGTGTATATACGCACTGGGCACACGGAGGCTATCCCTGGTATATATACGCACTGGGCACACGGAGGATATCCCTGGTGTATATACGCACTGGGCACACGGAGGCTATCCCTGGTATATATACGCACTGGGCACACGGAGGATATCCCTGGTGTATATACGCACTGGGCACACGGAGGATATCCCTGGTATATATACGCACTGGGCACACGGGGGATATCCCTGGTATATATACGCACTGGGCACACGGAGGATATCCCTGGTGTATATACGCACTGGGCACACGGAGGATATCCCTGGTGTATAAACGCACTGGGCACACGGAGGATATCCCTGGTGTATATACGCACTGGGACACTGAGGATATCCCTGGTGTATATACGCACTGGGCACACGGAGGATATCCCTGGTGTATATACGCACTGGGCACACGGAGGATATCCCTGGTGTATATACGCACTGGGACACTGAGGATATCCCTGGTGTATATACGCACTGGGCACATGGGGGATATCCCTGGTGTATATACGCACTGGGCACATGGAGGATATCCCTGGTGTATATACGCACTGGGCACACGGAGGATATCCCTGGTATATATACGCACTGGGCACACGGAGGATATCCCTGGTGTATATACGCACTGGGCACACGGAGGATATCCCTGGTGTATATACGCACTGGGCACACGGAGGATATCCCTGGTGTATATACGCACTGGGCACACGGAGGATATCCCTGGTGTATATACGCACTGGGCACATGGAGGATATCCCTGGTGTATATACGCACTGGGCACATGGAGGATATCCCTGGTGTATATATGCACTGGGCACACGGAGGATATCCCTGGTGTATATATGCACTGGGCACACGGGGGATATCCCTGGTGTATATACGCACTGGCACACGGAAGATATCCCTGGTGTATATACTCACTGGGCACGCGGAAGATATCCCTGGTGTATATACGCACTGGGCACACGGAGGATATCCCTGGTGTATATACTCACTGGGCACGCGGAAGATATCCCTGGTGTATATACTCACTGGGCACGCGGAAGATATCCCTGGTGTATATACTCACTGGGCACGCGGAAGATATCCCTGGTGTATATACGCACTGGGCACACGGAGGATATCCCTGGTGTATATACTCACTGGGCACGCGGAAGATATCCCTGGTGTATATACTCACTGGGCACGCGGAAGATATCCCTGGTGTATATACGCACTGGGCACACGGAGGATATCCCTGGTGTATATACTCACTGGGCACGCGGAAGATATCCCTGGTGTATATACTCACTGGGCACGCGGAAGATATCCCTGGTGTATATACTCACTGGGCACGCGGAAGATATCCCTGGTGTATATACGCACTGGGCACACGGAGGATATCCCTGGTGTATATACGCACTGGGCACACGGAGGATATCCCTGGTATATATACGCACTGGGCACACGGAGGATATCCCTGGTGTATATATGCACTGGGCACACGGAAGATACCCCTGGTGTATATACTCACTGGGCACGCGGAAGATATCCCTGGTGTATATACGCACTGGGCACACGGAGGATATCCCTGGTGTATATACGCACTGGGACACGGAGGATATCCCTGGTGTATATACTCACTGGGCACACGGAGGATATCCCTGGTGTATATACGCACTGGGCACACTGAGGATATCCCTGGTGTATATACTCACTGGGCACGCGGAAGATATCCCTGGTGTATATACGCACTGGGCACACGGAGGATATCCCTGGTGTATATACGCACTGGGCACACTGAGGATATCCCTGGTGTATATACTCACTGGGCACGCGGAAGATATCCCTGGTGTATATACGCACTGGGCACACGGGGGATATCCCTGGTGTATATACGCACTGGGCACACGGAGGATATCCCTGGTGTATATACTCACTGGGCACGCGGAAGATATCCCTGGTGTATATACGCACTGGGCACACGGGGGATATCCCTGGTGTATATACGCACTGGGCACACGGGGGATATCCCTGGTGTATATATGCACTGGGCACACGGGGGATATCCCTGGTGTATATACGCACTGGGACACGGGGGATATCCCTGGTGTATATACGCACTGGGACACGGAGGATATCCCTGGTATATATACGCACTGGCACACGGGGGATATCCCTGGTATATATACGCACTGGGCACACGGGGGATATCCCTGGTGTATATACGCACTGGGCACACGGGGGATATCCCTGGTGTATATACGCACTGGGCACACGGGGGATATCCCTGGTGTATATATGCACTGGGCACACGGGGGATATCCCTGGTGTATATATGCACTGGCACACGGGGGATATCCCTGGTGTATATACACACTGGGACACGGGGGATATCCCTGGTGTATATACGCACTGGGCACACGGGGGATATCCCTGGTGTATATATGCACTGGCACACGGGGGATATCCCTGGTGTATATACACACTGGGACACAGGGGATATCCCTGGTATATATACGCACTGGGCACACGGAGGATATCCCTGGTGTATATACGCACTGGGACACGGAGGATATCCCTGGTGTATATACGCACTGGCACACGGGGGATATCCCTGGTGTATATACGCACTGGGCACACGGAGGATACCCCTGGTGTATATACGCACTGGGCACACGGAGGATATCCCTGGTGTATATACGCACTGGGCACACGGGGGATACCCCTGGTGTATATACGCACTGGGCACACGGGGGATATCCCTGGTGTATATACGCACTGGGACACTGAGGATATCCCTGGTGTATATACGCACTGGGCACACGGAGGATATCCCTGGTGTATATATGCACTGGGCACACGGAGGATATCCCTGGTGTATATATGCACTGGGCACACGGAGGATATCCCTGGTGTATATACGCAATGGGCACACGGAGGATATCCCTGGTGTATATACACACTGGGACACGGAGGATATCCCTGGTATATATACGCACTGGGACACAGGGGATATCCCTGGTGTATATACACACTGGGACACGGAGGATATCCCTGGTATATATACGCACTGGGACACGGAGGATATCCCTGGTATATATACGCACTGGGACACGGAGGATATCCCTGGTGTATATACACACTGGGCACACGGGGGATATCCCTGGTGTATATACACACTGGGCACACGGGGGATATCCCTGGTGTATATACACACTGGGCACACGGAGGATATCCCTGGTGTATATACACACTGGGCACGCAGAGGATATCCCTGGTGTATATACACACTGGGCACATGGAGGATATCCCTGGTGTATATACGCACTGGGCACGCGGAGGATATCCCTGGTGTATATACACACTGGGCACACGGAGGATATCCCTGGTGTATATACACACTGGGCACATGGAGGATATCCCTGGTGTATATACGCACTGGGCACATGGAGGATATCCCTGGTGTATATATGCACTGGGCACACGGAGGATATCCCTGGTGTATATACGCACTGGGCACACGGAGGATATCCCTGGTGTATATACACACTGGGCACACGGGGGATATCCCTGGTGTATATACGCACTGGGCACACGGAGGATATCCCTGGTGTATATACACACTGGGCACGCAGAGGATATCCCTGGTGTATATACACACTGGGCACATGGAGGATATCCCTGGTGTATATACGCACTGGGCACGCGGAGGATATCCCTGGTGTATATACACACTGGGCACACGGAGGATATCCCTGGTGTATATACACACTGGGCACACGGAGGATATCCCTGGTGTATATACGCACTGGGCACACTGAGGATATCCCTGGTGTATATACACACTGGGCACATGGGGGATATCCCTGGTGTATATACGCACTGGGCACATGGAGGATATCCCTGGTGTATATACGCACTGGGCACACGGGGGATATCCCTGGTGTATATACGCACTGGGCACACGGAGGATATCCCTGGTGTATATACGCACTGGGCACACGGAGGATATCCCTGGTGTATATACGCACTGGGCACACGGAGGATATCCCTGGTGTATATACGCACTGGGCACACGGAGGATATCCCTGGTGTATATACGCACTGGGCACATGGAGGATATCCCTGGTGTATATACGCAATGGGACACGGAGGATATCCCTGGTGTATATACGCACTGGGCACACGGAGGATATCCCTGGTGTATATACGCACTGGGCACACGGGGGATATCCCTGGTGTATATACGCACTGGCACACGGAAGATATCCCTGGTATATATACGCACTGGGCACACGGGGGATATCCCTGGTGTATATACGCACTGGGCACACGGAGGATATCCCTGGTGTATATACGCACTGGGCACACGGAGGATATCCCTGGTGTATATACACACTGGGCACACGGGGGATATCCCTGGTGTATATACGCACTGGGCACACGGAGGATATCCCTGGTGTATATACACACTGGGCACGCAGAGGATATCCCTGGTGTATATACACACTGGGCACATGGAGGATATCCCTGGTGTATATACGCACTGGGCACGCGGAGGATATCCCTGGTGTATATACACACTGGGCACATGGAGGATATCCCTGGTGTATATACGCACTGGGCACATGGAGGATATCCCTGGTGTATATACACACTGGGCACACGGAGGATATCCCTGGTGTATATACGCACTGGGCACACGGAGGATATCCCTGGTGTATATACGCAATGGGACACGGAGGATATCCCTGGTGTATATACGCACTGGGACACGGAGGATATCCCTGGTGTATATACGCACTGGGACACGGGGGATATCCCTGGTGTATATACGCACTGGGCACACGGAGGATATCCCTGGTGTATATACGCACTGGGACACGGAGGATATCCCTGGTGTATATACGCACTGGGACACGGGGGATATCCCTGGTGTATATACGCACTGGGCACACGGGGGATATCCCTGGTGTATATACGCACTGGGACACGGGGGATACCCCTGGTGTATATACGCACTGGGCACACGGAGGATATCCCTGGTGTATATACGCACTGGGCACACGGGGGATATCCCTGGTGTATATACGCACTGGGCACACGGGGGATATCCCTGGTGTATATACGCACTGGGACACGGGGGATATCCCTGGTGTATATACGCACTGGGCACATGGGGGATATCCCTGGTGTATATACGCACTGGGCACACGGAGGATATCCCTGGTGTATATACGCACTGGGCACACGGGGGATATCCCTGGTGTATATACGCACTGGCACACGGAGGATATCCCTGGTGTATATACGCACTGGGACACGGGGGATATCCCTGGTGTATATACGCACTGGGACACGGGGGATATTCCTGGTGTATATACGCACTGGGACACGGGGGATATCCCTGGTGTATATACGCACTGGGCACACGGAGGATATCCCTGGTATATATACACACTGGGCACACGGAGGATATCCCTGGTATATATACACACTGGGCACACGGAGGATATCCCTGGTGTATATACGCACTGGGACACGGGGGATATCCCTGGTGTATATACACACTGGCACACGGAGGATATCCCTGGTGTATATACGCACTGGGACACGGGGGATATCCCTGGTGTATATACGCACTGGCACACGGAGGATATCCCTGGTGTATATACGCACTGGGACACGGGGGATATCCCTGGTGTATATACGCACTGGCACACGGAGGATATCCCTGGTGTATATACGCACTGGGCACACGGAGGATACCCCTGGTGTATATACGCACTGGGACACGGGGGATATCCCTGGTGTATATACGCACTGGCACACGGGGGATATCCCTGGTGTATATACGCACTGGGACACGGGGGATATCCCTGGTGTATATACGCACTGGCACACGGAGGATATCCCTGGTGTATATACGCACTGGGCACACGGGGGATATCCCTGGTGTATATACGCACTGGGACACGGGGGATATCCCTGGTGTATATACGCACTGGGCACACGGGGGATATCCCTGGTGTATATACGCACTGGGCACATGGGGGATATCCCTGGTGTATATACGCACTGGGCACACGGAGGATATCCCTGGTGTATATACGCACTGGGCACACGGGGGATATCCCTGGTGTATATACGCACTGGGCACATGGGGGATATCCCTGGTGTATATACGCCCTGGGACATGGAGGATATCCCTGGTGTATATACGCACTGGGCACACGGGGGATATCCCTGGTGTATATACGCCCTGGGACATGGAGGATATCCCTGGTGTATATACGCACTGGGCACACGGGGGATATCCCTGGTGTATATACGCACTGGGCACACGGGGGATATCCCTGGTATATATACGCACTGGCACACGGGGGATATCCCTGGTGTATATACGCACTGGCACACGGAGGATATCCCTGGTGTATATACACACTGGGCACACGGAGGATATCCCTGGTGTATATACGCACTGGGCACACGGGGGATATCCCTGGTGTATATACGCACTGGGCACACGGGGGATATCCCTGGTGTATATACGCACTGGGCACATGGGGGATATCCCTGGTGTATATACGCCCTGGGACATGGAGGATATCCCTGGTGTATATACGCACTGGGCACACGGGGGATATCCCTGGTGTATATACCCACTGGCACACGGGGGATATCCCTGGTGTATATACGCACTGGCACACGGAGGATATCCCTGGTGTATATACACACTGGGCACACGGAGGATATCCCTGGTGTATATACGCACTGGGCACATGGGGGATATCCCTGGTGTATATACGCCCTGGGACATGGAGGATATCCCTGGTGTATATACGCACTGGCACACGGAGGATATCCCTGGTGTATATACACACTGGGCACACGGAGGATATCCCTGGTGTATATACGCACTGGGCACACGGGGGATATCCCTGGTGTATATACGCACTGGCACACGGAGGATATCCCTGGTGTATATACACACTGGGCACACGGAGGATATCCATGGTGTATATACGCACTGGGCACACGGGGGATATCCCTGGTGTATATACACACTGGGCACACGGGGGATATCCCTGGTGTATATACGCACTGGCACATGGAGGATATCCCTGGTGTATATACGCACTGGCACATGGGGGATATCCCTGGTGTATATACGCACTGGGCACACGGAGGATATCCGTGGTGTATATACGCACAGGGCACACGGGGATATCCCTGGTGTATATACTCACTGGGCACACGGGGATATCCCTGGTGTATATACGCACTGGGCACAATGAGGATACCCCTGGTGTATATACGCACTGGGCACAATGAGGATACCCCTGGTGTATATACACACTGAGCACATGGTGGATACCACAGGGCACTACATTTAGTCCCCTCCCTAGTGTGGAGCTGTCACATCGCGGAAGGATCCCACAATGTAGGGCCGGTTGTTGCCGCGGCTTCCCCTTCCTGCCTTGTCATTGGTTGCCTGCGCTGTCCGTCAGGAGCAGCGGCGGGAGGCGGGTCCGGCGCTGGGCGTTGCTTCCGGCTGCGAGGCAGAGTCAGTGTGAGTGTGAGAGGAGGCGGAGGTGTGAGCTGGCGCCCAGAGGAGTGTGAGAGGAGCCCGGAGTGTGAGCCCCCCACTCTCAGAGAGAGACCCCCCAGATTTACCCCAGAGCAAAGCAGGCGCCTCGCAGGAGGGCAACCAGAGGGAATCATTGAGCCTGGTGAGAAGGGGAGGGGGGGTGTATGTTATTAACTCATTGTGTGCTGGGCTGTGATGTGGGGAGGGGGGGGTATGTTATTATTAACTCATTGTGTGCTGGGCTGTGATGTGGGGAGGGGGGGGTATGTTATTATTAACTCATTGTGTGCTGGGCTGTGATGTGGGGAGGGGGTATGTTATTATTAACTCATTGTGTGCTGGGCTGTGATGTAGGGAGGGGGTATGTTATTATTAACTCACCGTGTGCTGGGCTGTGATGTAGTAAGGAGGGTATATTAACTCATCGTGTGCTGGGCTGTGATGTAGTAAGGGGGGTATATTAACTCATTGTGTGCTGGGCTGTGATATAGCGAAGGGAGCTACTGTATATTAACTCATTGTGTGCTGTAATGTAGGGATGAAATATAATTAACTCCTTGCAATGAGGGAGGGGTATAATCAACTGTGCTGGGTTGTAATGTTTTGCAAATGGGGGTATATTCTTTTTTACTATGAACTCATTGTGTGCTGGGCTGTGATATAGTGAGGGGAGGTATATTAACTCATTGTGTGCTGGGCTGTGATGTAGTGAGGGGAGGTATATTAACTCATTGTGTGCTGGGATGTGATGTAGTGAGGGGAGGTATATTAACTCATTGTGTGCTGGGATGTGATGTAATGTAGTGAGGGGAGGTATATTAACTCACTGTGTGCTGGGATGTGATGTAATGTAGTGAGGGGAGGTATATTAACTCATTGTGTGCTGGGCTCTTCATGCAGTGAGGATGGGGGGGGAATTATCATTCATATTAATATGGCTGTTATTAACCTTCTTTGAGCTGGATCATGCATGCATTGTAATGTAGGGATGTATTGAGGGAGGGTTGGATATTAATACTCATCATCCATTAGATGTGCTCATCTCGTACTCACACGAGCAGGTTGAGGGGGCAATAGTCCAGGTGGGGCCACAAATAGCCGTGCATTTTAATATTATTATTAACCCAATCTGTGCTGGATTGTAAGGGGATGGGGTGTTGGAAGGGAACTGAGTAAGGGCCCTAAGCCTAGATGAGGTGCTATATAGATCTATATCTGTATATCCTTAATGTTCTCTTTATCCAATTTTGTGTTAGACATATTGGGGGGTGCTTTAGTATTGATCTCTTAGCTGCAGACTGGTCGCTGCATGATACAATAGGGTTAGGGCCCCCACTGGAAGCAAATGGGTTAATTATAGGAGGGATTCTGTTAACCTCTTCTGCGCTGGATCTGGCGTGCAGTGAAGGAGGGGGATGTGGTGTCATTGAAGCATTTGGGGTGCATCGGGTAATGAGGAATCCTACCGAGGCTTTGAACCCCTGTCCATACTGCAATCTGTAGGGTGTGTACTGGGTAATACGCCTGGGAGAGTAGGGTGTGTTTATAATTCTGATTAATAACCTTTCAATGCCTGATGCTCAGTGTATTTCTGCTGTCACGGTTAACCCTTTTTGCATGCACCGCTGGGTGTGTGCTTGGGAGGGTGCGTTTTATTATGGCTGCAATCCTTAGGATTAACCCTATAGTGCTAGAAGCAGCCTGCACAGCTCTGTGGATAGTGGAGGATGGGTACATTATTTTAACCCCGTAGGATTCTGATCCTTCGAGTGCAGAAGTGGGCAACTCCAGTCCTCAAGGGCCACCAACAGGTCAGGTTTTCAGGATATCCCTGCTTAGGCACAAGTGATTCAGATTGAGCCAGCTGTGCTGAAGCAGGGAAATCCTGAAAACCTGACCTAGTTCCTAAATGGGTTAATGCACTCCCCCAGTCTCCGCCTCCCCTTCTCATGAGGATGAGGAGTGAAGGCCCTGCCAGATCAGCAATGAATGGGTCAGCCAGAAAGCACTATCTTTACAGGTTTAGGAGGTGCTGTGTTTATTTTATCTTCTAGGGAAGCCTCTTATCTATTTAAAAAAAAAAAAAAAGTATAGAAGTCTATTTTCCCCCCAACCCCTATGCTGCTCTGGCAGAGAAGGGGTTAATCTTTGAAACACATGCATACGCTGTGACTGATGGCATGGTCTTGCTCATTGTGAAGGTGGGGCTTTTACCTACATTTGGCAATGTGCTCCCTTTTTGTAGCGCTCAAGGGGGTTGGGTTACCTTTTTTTTTAGATCACTGCTGTTTGAGCTGGCGTCTGCAGCTGAGCCCAGGCAGGCCTAGAGGTGCTAGATCCAATAATTGTCATTGAACTGAACTGCAGAAGAGCTGTGAAAAGGGCCAGACACGAATCTCGGATAAATCTGCTTGTCTCTCCTCTCTTGTTTTTTCTTCCCTCTCTTCCACGTTCTCTCTTGATTACTCTTTCCATCTGTTGTCTGCCTTTCCTTGTTCCTCCCTCCCCTCTTTCCCTCTCTCTCTTTTCTTGATAATTAATTACTCTATTCATTGTGTCTCGTTTTTCGTCTTTCTGCCCCCTCTGTAATATGCTGCGGAGCCATCTTCCCCGAGCTGGGAAGATTTCAGGCCCCTTAGTTAGAATGGCGCAGGTATGTTTTCCACCATGCAGGATAAATATCTTCCTGGCATTATACATTGCCACTTTATTATGCATAACCTTGTATTCTCCACCCGCCCTTCTGCTATCTTAATGTCTTGGGGAAATATCTTCAATTAATATTGTCGACCTATATTTAAAGGGACAACCCAGGCAATATCCTATGTGGTTTTTATTTAAATTTAATTTTTTTTAAATAAATATGTTCTGTATTATTGGCTATTACTTACTGCATTTTTGTTTTAAAATTCAACTCAATGCTATTTTTGAGTTTTAATATACTGAGCATCGTTTGATTTCTATAGCAGGTTTTAGCCCACCTCCCCAGCAGTGCAAGAGCTTTGGAACACTTTCCTGTTTGTGATCATTTGTTGCCACTGTTCCCAGCAGTTTGAGCTGCAAACTGTAACAATAGATAATGTTACCTTGGTAAACTGAAAGGCGACCATTAAGTGAAACCCTGGGAAGCAGGATTTTGCTGATCGATCACGGGAGAACGAATCGACCGTCAGCTTAGGTCTGGGTGGCGCGCCGGTGCAGGTGGCGAAAGCTGTTGTGCGTGGGCGGGTAGACTGCACAACATGCGGTGCAGGTGGCTGAAAATGCCGTGCGGTTCCGGCGGCCGAAAATGTTGATATGGGGGGGTCGGGCAGCCGGGTAGCTGGCCAAACTTGGTGTGTGCGCACATGCGCGCGTGTCAGAGGTACGGCGGCTGCACAAGCAAATCAGAAGAGGCCAGCACTGCAGTTGGACGGCAGGGGAGGGGCTCGAACCAGCGCGGTGTCGTCAAATGCTCCTCCCAGTGTCTGCCCTGCAATAGCGCTCTGGTCCTGCTGTCCGCTGGCACCCTGGTTTGCTCGGACCCTCTGCACAGCTGAGATTTGAAAGGGTAAAGCTGCAGCTATCTAAATGTTACAGTACTTTGAATGCAATAAAATAATTCTAAAAAACAAGTTAAAACACAACATTAAAAACGGAAAAATACATAATACTGGTAGGTACTGTAGGAGGGTGGGTGACACTGGGGAAGATTTAAGAGCAGGGCGGGGGGGGAGTCAAATAGGAGAAGAGGGCAGGGAAGTGGCAAAGGGGAGGATGATTGCACCCAAATGGATTGCCTTTGTGATGTTGACAGTGCACCAGACAAAAACAAATATTACCTATCATGGAACAAGAACCACATTTCTGCCTGACCCCCCCTTCTTCTTGTCAGCTCCTTAAGTTCAGCTGCAGGCATTTGTTCCACATACACACACTGTGCCTGTGTGATGTATCAATATGTTGCCCTTTCTGCCTGTGAGCAGGTAGCCAGTGAGTTGCTACAGCAACCTCTGAGATTCTTCTCAGAATGGGCTATTCTGCCCTCCCCTCTTGTTTGTTTCCAGATAGTCTGTCCCACGACTATTCCTGCTACCCAGAATTCCCTCACACTTCCTTTTACCTTCAACATTGGCTGAGTGAGTACGTTCTGTTACCTCTCTACTGGCAAGGCCTTATCCTTTTCACCTGCCCTTACTACAAAGCACCCACAGAGATACACTTTTCCAACACAAACATCTCATCTACAAGTGCCAGATTTTATTGCTGCTTTCCTAAATAAAGTGAAGAAAATATACAGGACTTGTTGTGCTTTGGAAAGAGGGCTGAGTTGAAGCTAGCTGGGTTCATTCATACCCCAGACGTGACCCTGGATCCAGAATATTACCAGATACCAACAAACAATAAAATAAACAGTGATCCAATACTAGTATACTGCCTGCATGGGATATCTCATAAACCATGTTATAAGTGAAATGCTCTTTAGCAAGGAATGTGAGAATAAGGTTGGGATTATGGTCCCTGCGCTGGCACGAGCGCGCCGCCGCGCGCAACTCCTGCAGCCCATGCGATTTGTGAACTTGGCAGCAGGAGATTGTAGATGCGTGGCGGACGCGTCACGAAGCTGGTTCGCCCTCTTTGGCTGAACCAGCTCACGTGCGCAGTCAGGCGGCAGCCGCCTGAAAATACTACATTTGTTGTATTTTCAAAATGCTAACGCGCCTCTCAGCGCGCAGGCACAGGGGTATCTCCCGTAAGAAAATACAGCAGAGTGGTTGGCGGGCGCACATATGCAGCGACGCCAGAACCATAATCCCAGCCATAGATAAAATGAGCCGACCCAAGCCATGTTACTAAAAAAAAAACACTTACATTATGTTTAACTGTTTTTAAAAATGTTGAAATATGTAAGTAGTTAGACGTACAACAGGGCCCCGCTTTTTGGCGATACGGCGGCACCGAGAAGGGGGCCGCCATCTTGGTTCTTAAATCGCGCGTGCGCAGAACGGGCGGTTGCGCCCGGTGCGCATGCGCAGACCGTAGTTTGCGCGTGCATACCGTAGGTCGCGCATGCGCAGAACGGCAAAAATGCCGACTTGCGAATGCTGAAACAACTGAAAATAGCCGGATTCGCTTTCCGGCGATTTTCACTATATGGCGGGCCCCTGGAACGGAACCCGCCATATACCTGGGGACCTCCTGTATTTGTATTTACATTGTACACCGTTTTAATAAAGGTTTTTTCTCCATGTGATTTTGATTTACATCAGGCAGGGGGGGCCCGAGAAATTTCATGGATGAAAAGGGGGGCTTGGCATTAATAGTTTGCTCACCCCTGGTTTAGGTAATTAGTTTTCAATAAAGGTAATCAAAGGCTGCACATATTAAAACCAACACAATAAAATAATGTCAGCTACTTGGGCTGCCTCTTTAAGGCGCCGCCTATATTTACATGGTTGCACTTTTCCAGTACTGTAGTTAAAAATAAACGTATCCAGAATAACAACATATTTTTATATTATTTCAATAAGCATGTTTTAAAAGGCAGTCTTGCACAGCAAAATATAGTTGCAATAAATGAAAAGAACTCTGCAATATAGCACATTCTTATGATATGAGAACATTAGGGTTGCAAGTTGAGGCCAGAAAGCCTAATTATAAATAGCTTTGATATGTGAAGCTTTAGTTAGGGGCTCATCCTAAATTGAGCGGTGTTGCCTTTAAAGCAGCCGCACTGATCACCACCATTGTGTTGTTTTTTTTTAAATTTATTTTTTACCTTTTCAACGCTGTTTTTATTTTTTTAATCGGATGCTCCGTTCGGGAGGTTTTAGGGTTAAAAGCATTAAGTGTCTGGGAGGTTAAAATGGAACCCAGTGCAGTGTACCGGTTACCATGGTAACCCAGAAGCGAGAGATTAAGACCGCGTCCGTGGTGTGAGAGCGCGCGCTTCTTTACCTGCAGCGATCTGTGGCCTGGGTAGACACGTCGGGGGGGGGGGGGGGGGGGCATGGTCGTGATGTCACGGAGCTGGTTCGCCCTCATTGGGCAAACCGCTCCGGTGATTCGGCATCGCTGGCGCTTCTGATTGCGGCCGTGCGCTCTTTAGCTCTTTAGCCTGATAGAGGCATATCATTTTGATCGCAGTCGCGATAATCATGGACCCGGCCTAAGAAAATCCTGATGTTTAACTCTTGATTTTGGAAGCCCGAGATGCTAACGTTATAAGGGTTACACGTGTATAGGGTTTTGGGTTGGGGATTGCTGCTTTAATGCGACCTAGAGAACCCATTTTTACATCGTGTTTAGAGCAGAATATTGCTGTGTTTTCGCATGCGCAGCTAGTCGCGCGTGGTCGGTGTGCATGGAAATCTGTGCTGCTAACTGCAGCAGGAGGGCCTTAAAGGGGTTTTGGTGTTTCTTTCCCCCTTAGCTGAATTGTAGGGTATTTGGAAGCAAGACCACCCCGGTCTTACAGCTGGGAGACCCCCACTTCACCAAAGTAAAAACAAAAATGGTTGCCGGCGGTGAAATGAGGTACAGTGGGAAGTAGAGCCTCCAGCGTTGAACTCTGTTGATTTCAGCTTCAGGGACCCCCTGCTTCCTGAGATACTACCATGAGGAGGTTTAAATCCCTGCATCTCTCGCACCTATGGGAGTTTCCGTGACGTGGGAGATTTAAACCTCCATTTTGTTTCCCCCTGTAGGGATCTGCAATGGCGGCGCCTTCCCCGGTAAGTTAATCGGCGAGTCGGGGGTATCAAGAGCTGAAATTCCAGTGTTTTATCTTCGGAGACCCCCTGCTTCAGTCCTATGTAATGAAAAAAACAGGCTGGATGGAACTGATCCTTTCTTAATATTTGACTCGTTTCATCTCACTTTGACTTTTCAATTGGACTTTCATTTTGTAGTTTGAAGATATAGTGTCCAACCATCTGTAATTTGCAAGTCCCATTTAGCACCTTGTCGGAAAATACGCCACAGGGTCACGTGACGCCGCGTCGCTGAAAGGTAAGATAAGTTGAGTTGCAGAGGCCTCACGCGATCCCCCGGCATTAATTTAAATGCCTAGGGGGAAGAGCTCGGAGCATCTGCAACCGCCGTGCGCCCCCCCCAACAATGTTGTGCCCCCCAGTTTGCGCACCGCTGCTTTAACCCATCACACATCACTGTCATTAGGTCACCATGTGGTTGTGACTCTCTAACCCAGGGGTAGTCAACTGCAGTCCTCAAGGGCCACCAGCAAGTTAGGTTTTAAGGAAATCCCTGCTTCGGCACACGTGGCTTAAACAGTGACTCAGTCGAAGACTGCACCCGTTGTGCTGAAGCAGGGATATCCTTAAAACCTGACCTATTGGAGGCCCTTGAGGACTGAAGTTGGCCACCCATTAAACCTCATCGCCTTTAGGTCTCCTCGTAACTGCAGGTCTGCCCTTTTAACATGCCACTGTCATTAGGTCACTTTTAGTCCTGTGTGTGACCCATTACCGCTGTCAATAGGTCACACCGGTTCTATGTGGGACTGAGCCTTTAACCCATTACTCGCTGCCTTTAGTTCACCATGATCCTGAGTTGGACTGGCCCCTTATTAAGGGCCCCCCATCACTCTTACGGCCTAGAATCCGGGCACAGAGATGGGTGTTTGCCTGCCGCATACACATGACCAAAGCAGGAATGAAATCTCCGGCCAGCAGACTGTCCGCCACGGAAAATGCTGGTCTTCTGACACAGTCATCTGTTTTCAATCGTTCTCTGTTGCTCGCTGAGCCCAACGAGGATGGGTGGGTTTCTTTCCAAGGGCATAAAACCCCCCACCACTTCTCCCTTAACGTGTTGCTGCGATTTGTCAACGACAAGGATGTCACCCGTTGCATTCTATTCAAATGGACTGTCCCTGCTAGGACCAAAGTGAGCCAGTGGTTGTGACCTCTTTAGCATGTTGGCTTCCACCTTGGCCAGCAATGCTGTTTTTATTTTTGGGACTCAAAAGCGTGTCACAATTGCAGTATTGCGCGTGGTTACGCAGCATACAGGAGTTTTACAGACAGTCCCTGGCACAGGGAGATAAAGTGACTTGCCCAAGGTCACAAGGAGCCGACACCGGGAATTGAATGAGGCTCCCCCGATTCAAATACTGTTGTTGTTTACAGAGTCGGCGATGTTACTCGCTGAGCCACTCTTTCCGAGGCATTGCAAGCATGACACACTCACGTGGGTTATATTTCTTTTCAAATTAAGTCTGCAATCATGTTTAACCAGTACACTGCTGGTTTGGTCCTGCCGGTTTCGGAGGTGGGGGGGTTGTTTTTTAATGGTGAAATTAAACTTGACGTGATTCACCGTATCAAACCTCGGGAAGTCACTTTATCTGTCTGGGTTTGTGTTCAATCCCATGTACATTTTCAGCACGTTATAAGAAGATATACTATTAAATATAATTTGCATTCACTTTCTCATTGCAACCCAGGTGCGAGAAACTTTAATAGCATTTAATCTTTCAGAAACATTTCCATTGACATTTTTTTTTGATGGCTTACAATACAAATAAAAAATGCATTGTTTGTTTTTTGGGGGGGGGGTCGCTAAACGGCGTGTATTGTATACCGCGTCATGCAATCAAGCTTTTTACAACCACTTCCAAGATGAAATTTGCACACCTAGTAAACGTACCTCCAGTAGTAAAACGGGCGTGCTAAATGGCAGAGATGTGTTTTATGGCCGAGCGCTTTCAGCAGATACAGCGCGTGTTACACGGCACAATCCCATAGGGCTGTTATAGTGCACTATGGCAGCCAATGTCTTGTTCTGCGCATTGTGCGTGCGATCAATTCCCCGTGCTACACTAAATAAAGGTACCACTTGTGGGACACATTCACATCACAGCTCTGCAGCCCCGCCTTTCCCCATTCTCTCTTAGCATACGTTGCTTCCACTGCCGCCAGGGATTCTGGGTAACGACATGCAAATGAGCAGCCAGTGTCGCCTTTTGCTTCATGTCCAGCAGGTGACACACGGAGTGCTCCTTTGCTCGTCATTACCCAGAATTCCTGGCTGCAGTGGAATCACTGTTTGCCAAGGGATCATGAGGAACGCCAGGGTTCCAGACCTGCCTGAGCTGTGAATGTGCTCACACGGGATATTTTCTTATTTGCTGTACGCTGGAGGGTTGTTGGCACTTTCTTTGTGTGTGTGTGTGTGTGGTTTTTTTTTTGCACTCCCCATACCTTGGTTTGTGCCTGGCTGTGCTACACTGGAATGCTTTGCTCTCCCTGTCATCGAGATAAGCCTACGGGAGCAGTCCTGACTTGTGCAAAAATGTGGCTGCAATGCAACCTTTAACTACTAACCTCTGCTGCCTGAGGGGCCGCAGCCCATTGGCTGTGAAGGGGTTAACCTTCCTACCCCCTCCCGCCACGGTGGCGTTTTAATCTTCTGCTTGGCCTGGTGGCCGTAGTTGGCTCCAAGTTGTAGCAGAATTGGGAGGACCCTGGGTAGGAATGGGGCACTCTCTGCAGCTGATCTCCTGTATTGTGGCGTTGAGATGTGTATGTACATATGTGTACACGTGTACATATACACACAATACAGCACACTGATGTAAAAGGGCATATTAAAGGAGCAGTTCATGCAATATCATAAGTGTTTGTTTAATCCGTTCTGTCCGCGCTACATTTTTTTTCTTCAAATTTGACTCTTAATTCCATTTTTAATGGGTTTTCATATACTGAGCACCCTATGATTTTCCATAGCCAGCTTCAGCCCACTTCCCCAGCAGTTCAAGAGCTTTGCAACACATTCCTGTTTTTGATAATTTGTTGCCAATATTCTCAGCCGTTTGACCTGCAAACTGTAATAATAGGTAATGTTACCGTAGTAATATATGGATACATTGTAGCTGCTGAGTTACACTGACTGTACGATTCGTTGATACTGAAAGGCAGCCATTTAGGGAACCCTGGGAAGCAGGATCGTTGCTGATCGATCACAGGAGAACCAATCGATCAGAAGCTTAGGTAATTAGTTTTCAATAAAGGTTATTCAATAACGTGCTGCTTGGATTGCCTCTTTAAAGTCCAAATGCCGCCAACGTTTCGCTCCTTACACAGAGGACCTGCCTCAGGGTTGTGCCTGTGAAGAAATGCAACAATTATAATACATAGAAACAGGAAGTCAGTGACACTTCCTGACGCCCTTCCTGTTTCTATGTATTATAAATATGTTGCATTTCTGCATGGGCATAACCCTGAGGCAGGTCCTCTGTGTAAGGAGCGAAACGTTGGCTGCATTTGGACCTTAATATACCCTTTGACACTTCCGTGTGCTGTACTAATTTCTTCAGACCTTCAGTTTGGGTAATGTATGTTATTGATTTAGCTCGGGTACAGGCACACGCATATTTAAGATGTATATCTCTGGAGGAGGCTTGTGTGTGTGTGTGTGTATACACACACCCCATTTTCTGCTTGGTAAGCGGTTTATCTTCTCACAGTTTCATCTTGTCTTCCAGTTTAACATAACAAACAGGATCTTGGGAACTCCGCTGGTTTTAAACTTCATGCTATGTTGACGCTGTACACATTAAAATACACAAATAATGTGTGCAGTTTTAGTCGCTGCGTCGGATCTGGAGAAGCGCGGGTTCATTAATGTCGTACCGCCTCTTTAATGGCGAGCGCAAATGTACCACTTTACCCTCAAAGTTTGCTCGCGCTGGCTCTTTTTAAAGCGGCCGCCCAGCGGCAAGCTATTTCTAAAAACAGAAAGGGGAAGATGTTCTGCTTGGCTCAGCAGCACGGGTAAATATCTTCACATTTTCATTGCGACGGGCAAAGCTAAGATGGGTTCCTAAGTCACTTCCCTATATAGTGTCTCACTTCCTTTGTACTGTTTCCAAGAGGAAATTGTTCACGCAAGATAAGACTGTTTTGCATACCTCTTCCTTAAACATTTCGCATGCTGCTGCACTGGCACATTTAAACTAAGCGAGTGACTACTGCAGACGAGTTGAAGTGTGTGTGTTGATTTTGTTGTGTTCAAATATTGTAACCCAACGATTAGTTGTTTTCCTACCCATGGCTTCTCCTGTTCCCTATACTTGCAGGCGGTGATTTGGTTGACATGCAGGGGGTGTGCATTCATTTGGAGTGGCTAGAGCAAGGTTTCTCAGCCTTTATCACACAGCCCTTCAGCATTAAATAATCATGGCGAGGATGATCCTGTAGAGGCAGTCCAGGCAGCTTCAAAGAAAAATAACTTTTTTCCCCTATAATATATATAATGTATATAAAATAATACATACAGCCTTTGATTACCTAAAATACCTAAGCTTCCGATCGATTTTGGTTTTCCGGTGATCGGTCAGCAAAATCCTGCTTCCCAGGGTTCACTAAATGGCCGCCTTTCAGTTTCATATCAATCCTTCAGTCAGTGTAACTCAGCAGCTGCAATATATTCTTTATATTACTAGGGTAACTTTATTGTTAGTTTGCAGCTCAAACTGCTGGGAATATTGGCAACAAATGACCACAAACAGGAAAGTGTTGCAAAGCTCTTGCACTGCTGGGGAGGTGGGCTAAAACCTGCTATAGAAATCAAGATGCTCAGTTGATTCAAACGCATTAAAAGTGGCTCTAAGAGTTGAACTTAAAAAATATATATATTTTTTAAGTATCTAATACTGCAGAACTGATTTATTTAAAATAATGTTAAATAAATAAAAACACGTAGAATATTGCTTGGATTGCTCCTTCAACTGTGCGCTCCCCATGTATTTAAACATAGAAACGGAACGAAGGCCCTTATTCAAAATGCTTTTCTGCGCTGGGGGAGAGCTTGGCCCCATGTGTTTGAGTGGGAGCAGATCTCTTCAGCACAGGCAAGAAACTTCTAATAGCCCAGTTCCCCCACACCCGTGTGTTTGTTTGTTTATTTTAAATAAAATCTATTAGCCCCCATTATTTTTTTACGGGGTGAGAACCTGGTGTCCCTGTGAGTTAAACCTGGCTATTTTTAGCTCTGAGAGCCCCCAATCCACGATACTTACCCGGGAAGTTACCGGGGTTGGAAAGCTGTGTCCTCACCGGTTGTGGCTTCCTATATGGTGGCCACGTAAATCCCCTTAAACAAAAACAAAAATAATAACCGGCAGTAACAACGGTAAGTGCATCATCAGTAAGTTACTCTGGGACCGCAGAGTGCCCGGAGCTGAAAACAGCGCCGTCTCCTCCCCTCCTGTTCCAATCCTGAAAAAAGGAAGGTAGGGGGGAATAGATGGTACAAATCGGCCTTCAGCGCTGCCCTACCGGGACTGTTTGAGAGCCCCTGGGCCCGTCTGGCAGCGTACAGCTGGTAAAATGCTAATTGTGCGATTCCTATTGAGAAATGTGACTACTTCCTCCTTTCAAACCATTGGAGAAAGGTGCCGGGCTTACCAGCACAGCGCTGTCTGACCTGTCCAGAAAAGGGAATCTCTCTCTGCAAGTGGATTGCTGACTTAGTGATGGATGTAAACCCAGCGGTTCTTACCCAAAATGGTCATTGCACGAGGCAGGGAGCCGTGTAAACTTATTTTTGGCCATATAACAGTGTTCGGATGTTAATCTTTACGAGTCAATTCCTCTGTATGTTGCTCACCATAAGGGCATGTGGGGTATGTGTGCGGCTGTTATCCCCCCTCCCTTCCCCCCTGCCCAGCCGGTACAGGGGCAGGGTTACCCTGTATTAACCTTTTCACTATCTGCAATACACTTGTCTTTTCTGGCAGGGAAAGGGTGAATGGGTTAACTCCTACGGGGGCACAATGCAGCTACATTCTGTGTTCCATTTTAATCTACAAAGTGAGATCTTAATGTTTGGTTTGTTGATGGGGTTTCTCGCCCCCCCCCCCCCCCCCCAATCATATTTTGGGAACCAGACAGTCGGTGTATCTTCTATTTTAACTCCTTTAGTTCCCAAACAGTCCGAATTCCAAATGGTGAATTGTAATAGCTCACCGTTTCGGATCAGACGAGCCTTTCTCCATTTCTGCCAAAAGGTTGAACTATCAAAATTCACTTTTGTGTCTGCCTGTCTGTGTGCCTGCCTGCCTGTCTCTGTGTGCCTGCCTTTCTCTGTGTGCCTGCCTGTCTCTGTGTGCCTGCCTGTCTCTGTGTGCCTGCCTGTCTCTGTGTGCCTGCCTGTCTCTGTGTGCCTGCCTGTCTCTGTGTGCCTGCCTGTCTCTGTGTGCCTGCCTGTCTCGGTGTGCCTGCCTGTCTCGGTGTGCCTGCCTGTCTCGGTGCGCCTGCCTGTCTCGGTGCGCCTGCCTGTCTCGGTGCGCCTGCCTGTCTCGGTGCGCCTGCCTGTCTCGGTGCGCCTGCCTGTCTCGGTGCGCCTGCCTGTCTCGGTGCGCCTGCCTGTCTCGGTGCGCCTGCCTGTCTCGGTGTGTCTCATAAATAAAATGAAAAAAATTCCTTCAAAAGTACGTCACCCAATGTACAAACACAATGGCAGGGAGGAGACCACTTAGCAGGTAAGTGTTAACACACAGAATCATAACCATCGTTTCGATCCATCCCACCGATGAACATCCCTGCCTGGTCCGAAACATTGGTCATGATTCTGGATATGTTACACTTAAGCTTTGTGTTAACACTTACCTGCCTCCTTCCTGCCACAGTGTATTGTGACAAAATATGGTGCTCCAGATAAATCTGAGACAAACATATCTTCACAATGTAATTTTGATGCCTGAAGTACACTGGAGTTAAAATGACTCACCCAGGGAGCCAACATCTGGGTTCGAATCCACTTTAAAGGCAGTAACGTTACCCAAAAGGGTTGGATGGTGTAGCTGCCATCCCACCACGTAACACATATACAGGAGCACTCGGCCTGGCACATCTTGTCTACTGTTCCAACAAAGTGCGATCGCATCTCCTGTGCATGTACCTGCGCGCTCACCAGTAACATTGCCCTTCAGCGCAGGAGGGTACAGGGACAGCACCCTCCTTCCGTGGGCAAACTGATGTGTTGGGGGACGCTGAATCCTGTATAAGTTGAATTTGCATAGTGTTGGTATCTTGCCCCCCTGAGCACGTCCTGCCCCCCCCCCCCCCCCCGAGATACTTCCATTGGAAGGTGTTGCCAGTATCTCTGAGTTTAAAGGTCCCCGTTGTCACGCGGACCAATAGGAAGCTTGCAAGGGACGATATTGTGGCTTCCTATTGGCCCTCCGGAAGCTTTCAAATGCTACACTGTGTGCCCAGCTAGTGCTGCGACAGAGGCACCGTCTCGGGTTGGTATCCTGAGAAGCAGGGGGTCCCCGGAGCGGAAATGAACGCCGTTCACATCCTGGAGACCCCCTGCTTCAAACCTGAGGGGAAATGCAGCTTTGTTTTATTTAAAGGCCCCGCTCCTTTAAGCAGCTGCTAACATTAGCAGTGAATATTGTACTACTAAAAAAGGATGAAAAGGCCCTTTAGGCTGCGAATATACGGAGCGCGTGGCCTCGCGCGCTGCCCCAGATGCGATCCGTGGCCTTTGGGATGGGGGCGGGGAGACGTCACGTGAACGGATCGCTCTCATTGGCTGAACCGTTAGCGTGACCCGGCTGTTGCGCGACAAAATCAAAATTTTGGTTTGTCTGTCCGAGAATCGCGCACTCTATGGCCTGCCTCATAGAGGTGCAGCCTTTTGTTCTCGCCGCGCACGGGGAGTATGTACGCGGTCATAGGCAGCACTCCTTTTAAAGGTCCCCTACTTGTACCGTGAATCTCTTCCTCCACCCCCTTTGCAATGCATTGTATGTATGTCTTCAGTTATATAGCACCATCTATGTACACAGCGCGTCACAGCCGTAACACACGGGCATCAGAATATAACATCATGGGAATAAGCGCCTGAGACATACAAGTAACATTAGGAAGAGGAGCCCCTGCCCCGAAGAGCTTACAATCTAAGTACAGAGCCCTCTGGCACTGATAAGGTTAAAGCCCAGTCCAGAGTCATGCTTCTGGCCCGGGGACGGCCCAAATGGGCTGCTACCCAGCAGCTAACGCTTCCTCCTCCCTCCCTCTCCCTCTTGCTATGGAAATGATGTCTTAGCCGGGCTGATGTCATCGTGCCGGAGGAATTCTGGGGCTATGGGAGGCAGGCGGCCCTCGCCTCCTGTCTCTCGCCTTCCTTTATTTACCTTCAAATATCTTCTCTCTCTCTCCCTCTCTCTCATCTTGTGTTATTAAACCCATTTGGGCTTTCCCAGCACTGCCGGCTGCCAGTCAGGCCCCTCTTCATTATTATTTCTTTATTTATTTGAAGCGAGCTCTCATTTATAGAGACCGCTTTCCATGCTGCTCCCAAAGGCCAGGTGTGGGGGACGGGAATAAATGGGACCTGTCAAAGCACAACAGGGCATCATCGGTCTGTTATACATGTATTGGATTGCACCTTTACACGTGTGTGTGTGTGTGTGTGTCTCTCAGTGACACACACACACACACACGTGTTTTATTATATAATTAACGGTACATTTTTTTATTTTTTGTACTTTTAACCCTTTTCTTTTCTTTTGACAGTATGGGAAACCAGGGGCTTCCCTGCTCCGGAGACAACCTGTTTGCCAAGATACTTACCGGCAAAGTTACTGTTGTTGACGCCCTTTCCGGGGGAGACAAAATGGCCATTCAAATCTCGCCGTCGTGAGGAAGCTGCAATGCCATCTGTTGCAGCTTCTTATTAGGCGGCCATTTTATATCCCTGTGCGAAACCGCCAAGTGACATCGGTAATTTCACCAGTAGGAATCTCTGGAGCGTGGGTTTCCCGGAGCTGAAATTAGCGTGGTTCAGCGGGGGAGTCAGGTAGGGGGGAACGAAGAGATATAATGGGACTGCTGCTTTAAGGATATTTTATTGAGCAAAGCAGAGCTGTGTGTATCTGTACTTGTCCATTGCTGGCCCGAATGGGTAAGTTGGGTGTCTGCAGTGACTCTCAAAGCGCGTCGGACCAGCAGACGACCGTCCCTCACTCTCCCACTGTGTCTTGTCCCCCGCAGAAACGATGAGGCGTGTTGTGCGTCAGAGCAAGTTCCGGCATGTCTTCGGGCAAGCCTTGAAGAACGACCAGTGTTACGATGACATCCGGGTGTCCCGGGTCACCTGGGACAGCTCCTTCTGCGCTGTCAACCCCAAGTTCGTCGCGCTAATCATCGAAGCCAGCGGCGGGGGGGCCTTCCTGGTGATGCCTCTGCAAAAGGTAATAAAAAATGACGCGTTATCTGCTTTTTCTATTGCGCCGCACACGCTCAATTTCAGGGAAAATTACAAGAGGGAGATTATTTTTGTTGTTACTAGGCAATGACTGATCAAAAATTTTTAGGTTGTACGATAAACTATCTACTTTTAGGTGCCAGAGGCACAGAGAGTTTAGGCAGCACTCCTTTTTAAAGGTCCCCTACGTGTACCATGCATCTATGCCTTCACCCCTTTTGCAATGCATTATATGTATGTCTTCATTTATATAGCACCATCTGTGTACATAGCGCATCACAGCAGTGATACACGGGACATCAGAATGTAACATAATGGGAATGATGTTGACCTGCCACGGTCACACAGGGACGCGACACTGGGATTCTGACTGTTCACTCCTCTAGTCGGATATACCCCATACCTCCCGCATGTTTTGGTCTCTTGCTTTAAGCGGAAGGTCTTTGGCACATGGCCTTCTTTTTCTGCCACAGTTTATTTTTTTTTAATCAAATATGTGTTCATTTTGCTCAATATGCATGTTAGACTATTACAATGCACTAGCTGACAGTACTCGGCTTTGCTCCGGAATCCTAAGAAACCCCAAAATCCTGAGGTTTGTGATGTCATCAGCAAAGCATGAGGGGGGTGTTAAGGTTGGGTGTCATCTTAATGTCGACGTTTCCAGACTTTTGAAAGGTTTGCTTACAAGCCTTAACTACACTTTAACAAAGTTTTTTTTTTTTCAATTGATTACAGTATTTGTGTGGTGTCTGGGTATAAGTGTATATATGTATGGTAATTAAAAGAGCCTATTTGTCAGAGCGCCAAGATTATGAAACCTATATACGGTATATACAATACAATCCTGCGGAAGTTGGTTAAAATCAGTGCACTTTTGAGCGGTTCAGTCCACCATCTTGTTTCAAAATGGCGTCCGACTGTATCCAAACAGACAAAATCCTGCTCCTTGATATCAGGAACCGTCAAGCAAAAAGTGGGTACGATATCTTGGTGTCCAGATGCCTAGCAAACAAACAACTTTCCAAAATATATAGTAACATACATGATACACCTGTATTGTGCATATTCTCATGAAACTAAATATGTAGTATACCCAAGTAGTGGGAGGGTCATAGTCTTGTAGAGCCACAAGACCATAAGAAACATTATACATGTAGTGTAGGTACCAGCTTAAATGGACTTTACCTTGACGGGGTTAGCTAGCTTCAATCATTTTTTTTTTGATCAAACGGTGGTACTCAATGGCTCTTTTGTTAAGACTTGGGATCAAAAAGTAAAAGTTCCCTGATCGCACACCAAGTTGGGAGGAGCGCATGGCTTCTGTATTTGTTTTGCAAGGGTAGCAAATAGGCTGCCTTCACCATTGAGAATAACCTTTGAACCATGTGCCCTAGCGCAGGGGTGCGCAGGATTATTTTGGGTGGGTGCGGACGTCTCCTACCTTCGGCAACTCGGTGGCGTGCGCGTCGCCATAGCAACACGCCTGCGCGTCATTTGACGCTGGATATTCGGTATGGGTGGGGGCGCGAGCACAGGGGCTGGCAGGGAGGGGGCGCAGCACAGAAAGTTTGCGCACCCCTGCTTTAGCGCACGGTGGCAGGTCTTCATTACATGGCTGAAATACAAAGAAAACAAAAGCGCAAACGCACATAGTGAAGTATGTAAAAAAAAAATATATATATATTAGTTATGGTAAGATATCTGCGTACATCGGATTAGAAGTTTATCAGCATTTCATGTGCATAGACATTGGTTACCAAACGACACACAGCCACTTCTGGGTCAACGGATGTCCACTTTGCAGCCTTTGCAAGCGATCTCCGTCTGGGCACACACCGTCACGGCACCTGGGAAAGACCCTCCGCTCGTCCTCACGGTCCAGATGGAAAGCCCCTGCACGTAAGGGCCGTCGATAACGCCACTCAGTCCAGATGATTGCAGATGGAGCGCCCTCAGGGACCAGAGCAATGGAAGCCCTCGTCGGGCTGGTCCCTGAGGGCGCTCCATCTGCAATCATCTGGACTGAGTGGCGTTATCGACGGCCCTTACGTGCAGGGGCTTTCCATCTGGACCGTGAGGACGAGCGGAGGGTCTTTCCCAGGTGCCGTGACGGTGTGTGCCCAGACGGAGATCGCTTGCAAAGGCTGCAAAGTGGACATCCGTTGACCCAGAAGTGGCTGTGTGTCGTTTGGTAACCAATGTCTATGCACATGAAATGCTGATAAACTTCTAATCCGATGTACGCAGATATCTTACCATAACTAATATATATATATTTTTTTTTACATACTTCACTATGTGCGTTTGCGCTTTTGTTTTCTTTGTATTTCAGTTGGTTATGGGGTTGCTTCTCATCCCCACAATATAGCTGCAGACGCCCATTCTCAATCCTGAGGTTGTTTTTTCAACTACTATCACATAGGTGGTGAATGGGTTAAATATTATTATTTTCCACTAGAGGTATATAGTTGCGCACTATATTCGTTTGTATTCTCTTCATTACATGGCCATTGTGGTTAGGAACTCAAAACTGATGTGTATGGCAATTGGCTGTCCGTGTGTCCGCTTAATTTTCCTTGTCCCATAGAGCTTACTGTCTAAATTTTGGGAGATGGTGATTTGACCAAGTTCTAAGATGACCAGGGGACCCTCGAACCCTCATTCCTGTTCCTTTTCCAACCAGACTACTTGCCCATCTTCCTAAAGTGGGGATTTGCTTTTAAAACAATAAAGAAAAGGTTAATTTTGTAGTCTTGTTGTATAAACAGAATATGAACTTGAGTGTCTGTAGTATAATTCAGAAGCTGCATGTTACGAGGCCTCGCGTCACCCCCTCTCCTCCGCCCCCCCCCCCCCGGTGACAGCGGAGGGGGCTTTGCATCTCGGCCGGATCCGTGCGACCTTGCAGCACGCACCGGGTGTTCCGGATATGTATTTCGGGCCTAAATTGGAAACGCCAGTAAGGTTGATCTTGAATTGCAAAAGTACTGCATGTTGGAAAAGGTGTTAAATGTCTGAGTGCTTTCACTTTGTTAGAACTCAGACTTGTGTTGCTAACGTAAGACTCCAACAAGCCATATAAAAGGTGGGCCCTAAATCCATCACTGTGCATATAGTATAGGGTCTTTGTGTGCACGCGCGTAAGTTGTGCACACATGTATTTGGTGTCGTGTATAAACGTGTGTCCGTGCACAAGGCCTGTGCAGAGAGGAGTATCACTTTGTTATATGGGATCTGGTGGTTTTGAAGCCTCAACGTCTCACGCTCGTAAAAATACCACATTACGGGCGGCTAAAGAAGGCCTCTCCTGGAGATTTACCATGAGTAAGCACAATGATCAGAAGTGCAGCAGAGACCTTAGCAATGCTCACCCATGTAACAAGGATATCTAGGATCGTGCGTGCCTTTTAATATGTGGATCTACAGCTGTGATGGACGTTAAAAGAACCAAGGGAACTAATTCCAGTGACGGATTTGTATTTCTTTATTGCCTCACAACACAGTTTAAAGATACAAAAAAAATAACATTTCAGCAGAGACACAGAATAGCAGTTTACAGAACAAGATCATTCAAGGATGAACTTGCAGCTAGCATTGTTAACTCTTCTGTCTAAGCACTCCCTCTGCCCCACAATCCTCGTCAAGTTCAATACGTTTCTCTTATTTATCAGCCGAGTAACTCACAGATTTTCTGTCTTCTATTATTACAAATAATCCCGTATCACACACTCAGTTTGCCTCCTCACTTTTAAAGCTTTAAATGCTAGTCTTGTATTGAGGGGAAGGGCATTCCTGAGGTGCGGGGCAGTCGGTGAGAAAAGGTTTAAGGCGGGAGAGGGCTTTAGATACAAAGGGGGTAGAGAGAAGACATCCTTGAGCAGAACACAAGAGTCGGGTTGGTGCATAGCGAGAAATTAGGGCTGAGATGTAAGGAGGGGCAGAAGAGTCCCTCTCTATCCACATTAAAACACACCTGCTTAAAGAAGCATAAGAGTAGCTCCGTGGCTAACACTATACACCTGATACATAAAGCTTGGCCCCTTGCAGTCACAGTTACCAGAACGCACTCCTACTGTCTCTGTACGTCCTTCCTACCTACCAATTAGATTGTAAGCTCTTTGGAGCAGGGACTCCTCTTCCTTAATGTTCCTTTTATGTCTGAAGCACTAATTTCCATCACCTGTTATTTGTTATTTATATGATTCACATGTATTACTGCTGTGAAGCGCTATGTACATTAATGCCGCTATTTAAATAGACATACACACACACTGGGGACTGAGGGAAAGAAACCTGCAGAATCCTCACTGTTCCACATAGCAAATCACCAGTGACCAGATTGTGAGAACACCTACAGTATAGCTCGTAATCTTTCCCATGACCGAATCAGCAATGCACTGGATGCCCAATCTGACTACTTAAAGGGGCGCAACACTTCCTGGTGCAGGGGTCACACCTGGGTGATTGACACCTATGCATATATTTAATGTGTGTGTTGGTGAGACCTGGGAGGGGGTGATTGCCTCTGGCTGCTCCCTTATGTGAGATGTCCCTGTGTGATCAGCAAAAGCTTGTACAGCCAGACTCCCACCTCCCTTCCTTTACTTGCACTCTGATAAGTACAGGGGGTTACGGTGCCCATTCAGAAGCCCCTATCAAGTTCAACTGCCCGACTATGAGATTGGCCGTTAAAGGGTGGAGTCCAATGTAGTAGATAAAGAAACACAACTAATTATCAGTGTAATTAGCTTCCTTTTGAAAGGTTCCTTCAAGAAACTTGTATGTATCTGTGTGAAGAGAAATGATCCATTAAATTAATCGGCTACTTGTTGCGTGTTTGATTAATGATTGCTTCACAATTATTACGTAAATGCAACCCCACCCGCCATTTAACTATTAACTCTTTTACCGGATTGAACTTGGGGGGGTGGGGGGGGGGCTTGTTGCTGTGACCACTGTCTTGTATTCCACCGGGTCTGTGTGCTTATGTATATGCCGGCCCAAAAGGTCAACAGCTAAAGTTGGGAGATAAGGGCCCTACATGCCTTGTTACTTAGTGGGACTGCACCTGATAATAAAACCCAGTCTCTTGGCTGCATATGTTTTTGGGAGCGCAGCGTAATCTTATTTTGAAGCGGAAATCTGAGGTCAGGACGCAGAGAGGAATTAAAGACCCTGTTTTGTTCAGCCAGCGCACATGCTGCTCCCGTCCCACCGCATTGCATTACCCCCCTTGTCTGGCGGCATCCCCAAAGGGTTGCCGGTTGAAATCCCTGCCAGGCCCATCGATCCCCTCCCCACTCTGACTAAGGCGGATACAGTGGAATGTGATAGCTGGGAAATGCCTGGAGGTGTTCTCTGAGGCCTGTAAAATCCATAACCCGGGAGGAAATCCGTTGGCGTGACGATGGATCACTAATTGATACGGTGCCTAAAGAAGCGGTTGCCCTCTCCTGCTGCTCCTTCGGAAATCCCACACGGTGCTATGTCACTGCTGGCTCTGCACTGCATAGTTGCACCATAGTGCAATCGCTTGCAGATAAGCCGTGTTTATCCAGTCCTGCCCTATTAATTCAACAGCCCGAGAACCTATTTAAATAGGCAGTCCCTGCTAGGACCAAGTTAACTCATTCCAGCGACATGATTTTAAGGGGTCACATGTGGGTGATTGATACCTGTTTTACCCAAACCTGACACCTATGTGGATATTTAATGCGTGTGTTAGTGAGACATGGGAGGGGGGGATTGCCTCTGGCTGCTGCTCCCTTGTGTGAGATGTCCCTGTGTGATCAGCAAGAGTTTGTACAGCCAGTGACCCCCCCCCATCCCTTATCTTTACTGGCTCTCTGATAAGTCAGAGGGGGGGGGTGGAGGGGAAAGGAAAGCCCTGATTGACAAACAACCCTCCATTCAGACGCCACTTAGAAATGCAATGCAACCGCCTGCCTGTGGGATTGGGCCTTTCTGTACGGGCCACTCCACGTGCCTTCTATTCCTTTTTGCAAAGCGCTGGGTACTTTGTTGGCGCTATAGGAATAAAAGGATGCATGATTGCCCTTGCCAGCGGTGACCCGCATAGGACCTATGTGATGGGATCTCACCCCACACAGCGATAGTTCTCTAATGTATTGTGTGTCTTTATTTATATAGCACCAAAAGTGTATTGGGCGCTTCACAAAGAATACAGTGCAGGGAATTATAATAATACAATAAGTGCAGCAAAATCAGACAATAGGAAAGGAAATCCCTGCCCCGAAGAGCTTACAATCTAAGGCTAATGGTGTTTTTTTAATTTCTAAAAATGTACAAAATAAATGAACCAGAGTCTTTTCACGTTAGGTGATATACCCATGTTTAACATGGGACTATAATACCCTGTTCAGTGTTCAGCTGTCCCCTCCTGTGATGTCCGGTGTGACTGCCGGTGACGGTACCATTTTGGTGACATCTGGAAGGGAAATTGAAAAGGAAAACAAAAAATGTGATTCTAGTATAGGGTTATTTGAGGCCGCTTAAGGGTTGAAGTCCCCTTGCATTTACAGCTATGTCGTAAAACCCTTAAGGTGCAGCACCATTTAATAGAAAGGGCCCAGCCCTGGAGGCTTTGAAGGGAACTATAAAAGTGTTCAGAGAGCACTATGTTCGCCTTTTAATAGCAGCCCGAAGGTAAAGCCAGTGACGCCGAACATCTCATTCCCATTCCCTCCAGCCAGTAAAATGTGCATTTGTAGACCTGCTGCCCCACGTCGCCAGCCACAGAGGAATTTTAAGTCTACTCGGTTTCCCTAAACAAATCTCGCAGTGCTGATAGCGGAGGTTTTCCGGCCTGCGTTTATTTCTCCTTGTCACAGAGAGACGGGGAAAGCGGGGCTTTATAAAAGAATTGTAACATACTTACAGGTGTTTGATTTTGGGTTAAAAAAAGGCATAAATCACCTACTTGTGACCCCCTTAAACTTGTCACTGTCATGAGGTCACTTGGGTCCTAGGAGGGACTGCCATTTTAACCCTTTGAGTGCCCCATGATGTTGTTGCCTTTTTGCTTGTTTTCTAGCTGCGCAGAATGTGACTGCGGTGTGCTGGAGGGGCGGTGGTACTCTGGAAGTTGCGGCCCCTTTGGGACTCTTTAGGACTCTTTGAGTTACCGTCCCTGACCTTGGTCCTGATTTTAGTACCCAAATGAGGTCTTGGTGTGGTGGTAAAGAGCCCTGCCATGTGTAACTGCTCCCTGCTTATATGCGCTCTAGACCTCTTCTTTGCCAGGAACAATATTTAGTTTCCTCATTTTGGGGGTATGTGTAGATAGTAAACATTTTATCCCCTGCTATTAATGATGGCCACAGTTGCGAATTCTTGCAAACTGCATGGTGGCGGTTAGGGCTTAACCCTTTTGGTGCCGCAACGCCTCCGGCACTCTGACAATCCCTCGATCGCCTCGGCGCTGATAACGGAGCAGAAGAGGAGTCGGACTCACTGTCCGTGTACATCACATCCCACTGCGTAGAAACGCATGACGTGATCTCTCCTAGCCACTACATCAGGGGGTCTCAAACTCGGTCCTCAAAGGCCACCACCAGCCAGCTTTTATAGATATCCCTGCTTCAGCACAGGTAGCTGAATCAGTGGCTCTGTTTAAGACTGCGCCACCTGTGCTGAAGCAGGGATGTCTATAAAAGCTGGCCGGTTTGAGACCCCGGCAGTGCCAGACATCATGACATAGTAGCTATGTCCTGGAGGACAAAGGAACAGTCCTAGTTGAGACCAAAGTGAAGGCATGGCAATGATGATGCTATTTCCTATATTTTAATCTTGCGGCCTGAGACCCTTTCGTGAACGAAGTTCATAGAAGTACTTTAAACCATTTTTGATCAATATTGTAATATGAGCTTTTCCTTGTAGTTCCTGTGTGTTGGGCTATTTTTGTGAGGGATCGGAGTTCTTGCATCTTTCTTGTGGATCAACAAGAAACCCATCTAGTGATGTATGGGGTTGGGACCGACTATGCCAACCGAGGGTGGATCAATACGTCCCTCTACCACGTGTATTTATTTAAAGTTGAACTATGTAATGTCATTTCTATATACATTAATGTTGCTTTGCTAAGGTTTCTGGCATGTACCCTTCCCCCCCCAACCTCCTCCCGCCCCCCTACAAACACCCTCCCCCCCCCTGCCGTTCTCAAAACTAAAAGGATGAGTCACCAAGATGTAATCTCTGAATGACATGATATGGAAGAGGGACTGGCAGTGATGGTATTCCCAGTGAGGGTGACCCCTCTGTTGTATCAAGCCGATATTGTCATGTGTTTCTTCTGTAATGTCCCCAGTGTACGATGCAAAATGCAGCGGTGGCCTCATCTCAAGGCAACGTTTAAATGTCTGTTGTATGAATATTTGTGTGTAGTTCCTGCAGACGGTTTGTAATATTCCAAAGCGGTTCAGATGTCACCGGCCCGTGATTAGCACCAAAGGAAACCAATATTGGTGTCATGTTTTGTAGGATGCAGGCGATGAGTGTGTAAATAATTATTCATCGTTTTTTAAATTGTGTCCTGGTCATCTTGTAATTCCTGTGTGAAGCCATCATTAACACGCATCCATTCTGTATTCCGTTTCTTCTATTTTTATATTTTTGTCTTGTGTTTGGTTTCTTTTATGGCTTTAAATATTCTCTCCCCCCCCCCCCCCCCCTTTTTTTTTTTTTGCTTGCAACGTTGGCGTTAAATGTGTGATGTGCTATGAATCTCATTGGGAGAAAAGCGCTATATAATTACAATTATTTGTTATTATTATTATTATTACGAATGTCTGAGCATGAATTCAGTCAGTGCACCCAAAGGAAAGGCGCAAATGCGCCTTTATTTATTTTTTAGAAGAGGAGACGAAGCAAAAGGTGACACACTGTGCTCATTTGCATGCCATTACCCAGAATCCCTGGCTGCAGTGGAAGCGCTGCATGCTGGGAGATAATGGGGAAGGGCACGGTTGCATACCCGTCTGACGTGAGAATGTGCTCACAAGGGATCTTTTTATTTGCTGTACATTGGAGGGGTTTTGCCACTTTATTTATTACTCGCCATAACTTTATTTTGGTTACACGATACAGTCACATTTTCTTACTGGAATGGTGGCTTACACGCCCATAATATATATATTATCTTTAACTGTGCATGCAATGTCTTGTATATAATGTATACCCTGCTCATTTATGTAACTGTACTTGTAACCATGTATTATTTGTCTTAACTCTGTGCCCAGGACATACTAGAAAACGAGAGGTAACTCTCAATGTATTACTTCCTGGTAAAATATTTTATAAATAAATGGCCCTTGAAAATGTTTTGTGGCGAGTCTGTGCTGAAGGTTTGACATGCCTACTTTTTCATACGAGAAATGATGTTTGTGCACGACTGCTCCATACAAGAAGGAAGTACTCGTCCCTTCTGTTTGTGTGGCACGGCAGGTTTCATGCACAGACCTCTCCCTTTCAGGGGATCAGCCCATTCAGATGGATGACGCTTAACACGAATTAAGGCAAATCTACGGGAAAAAATAGATTGTCATTTTCGTTGTCTCATGTTGTGTTGACCGTGTAAGCAAAGTTGTGCATAGAATTTTGCCCCGAAGAGCTTGCGCTCCTAATTTCGCTGCATGAGGCACAGGAGATGGTGTCTTGCCTTTTGGGGTTTGGTCACTGGCTCCTTTTTGTGGATATTTTCATCTTGCACTGGACTTGTGGCTGTTGGGCATGACTTTTAACACTTGCACACTACTTTGCTTGGCCGTCGGACCGTGTTATACGGCATTTTATAGGCTTCTTTCACTTGGAAGGCAAACTGCATTTGCGGTCGACATACTTCACATTTCTTTTGGTTGGCTCTGTGCACACCCTGCCTAGAGGATGTCTTGTTGGAGGACAGATGTAACTCCCGAGGGGAGTTCAGTTTCTCTCTGCATTAGGGGAGAAGGCGCTTCCTGCCTATTCTATATATAGAAAACCAGCACGTCACCAGGCGGTAAGAAAAGGAAAATGGTCACATTCGTGCAGTGTCAACTAATTTTTGTTGCTGCCCCTTTAAAGGGGGGTGGGGCCTAACTTTGCGGGGAACCTTCCCAGGTTAGGCAACCGGCCCCAGTGCCTGCGCTGCGCGCGCGCCTGCGAGACTGGTGGCGCGTGCGGCCGAGTTCCCCGGTCTGCAGTGAGCTACGGGGGGCGGCCGTGACGTCACCCGGCAGGTTCACCCTCGTTTGCTGAACCGCAGGGGGCGTGGCCTAGCGCTCCATCGCGAGTCCTGATCTCAATTCTCTTGAGGGGAAGGAGCCGCCGGTGCGGGGGAGGCAGGGGAAGGAGCCGTCGGTGCGGGGAAAGGGAGGGGAAGGAGCCGTCGGTGCGGGGGAGGGAGGGGAAGGAGCCGCCGGTGCGGGGGAGGCAGGGGAAGGAGCCGCCGGTGCGGGGGAGGGAGGGGAAGGAGCCGCCGGTGCAGGGTTCTATGGCAGTGGGTAGCAGAAGTCACTGTTTGAATGTTGGATTTTATTGGTACTTTAGGTGTAACGCGACCATGAAACATGATAAAGAATTGTTCTGTTGCTGGATGGTAAGGGGAAGACTTGGGCCTGTAACTCTCGCTGCCGTCTTGGCGTCCTGTCCATTTGGTGGATCTCCTGCCTTGGATTTGTAAGTTCGTATCACCATGCATATCACTGCTGTCGTATTTTATTTTTAACCCCTACGCTGCTGGAGGGATGCGTTGCTGGCAGCGTAGGGGTTAACCCTTCAGCGCTCCCACGTTTCACACCACCAAGTTTCACACCACCACAGCATAAGCTGGTGCCATAGAAGCATTCCTATAAATAGCGAGTGGCAAGTGTGAGGCATGCGGGGCCCGGCTCTTTAAGCTCCCGTATACTCCCTGCTGTATACTCCCTGCTGTATACTCCCTGCTGTATACTCCCTGCTGCCTCCCCTACTGCTCACCACTCTCCCTCTCTTCCTACCAAGCCCTGACAGTAAATTTGCCCATATAAGGCCATGGAAGAGTTCAGCCCGTCAGGCACACAATCCCTTCTCCAACACTGCAGATCATTGGCTGTGTTCTCTATCTCTGTCTCTCCTCTGTGTCTCTCTCTCCTCTGTGTCTCTCTTTCGCTCTCTCCTCTCTGTCGCTCTCTCCTCTCTGTCGCTCTCTCCTCTCTGTCGCTCTCTCCTCTCTCCTCTCTGTCGCTCTCTCCTCTCTCCTCTCTGTCGCTCTCTCCTCTCTCCTCTCTGTCGCTCTCTCCTCTCTCCTCTCTGTCGCTCTCTCCTCTCTCCTCTCTGTCGCTCTCTCCTCTCTGTCGCTCTCTCCTCTCTCCTCTCTGTCGCTCTCTCCTCTCTCCTCTCTGTCGCTCTCTCCTCTCTCCTCTCTGTCGCTCTCTCCTCTCTGTCGCTCTCTCCTCTCTGTCGCTCTCTCCTCTCTGTCGCTCTCTCCTCTCTGTCGCTCTCTCCTCTCTGTCGCTCTCTCCTCTCTGTTGCTCTCTCCTCTCTGTCTCTGACAACAAACAGGGTGTGTGCTATGCAGGCATGGACGTGATCAATTAACTCTATCTCTACCTCCCCCACCCTGCAGATAATGCAGGATCGACTGACCAGGGAGTGACCAAGCAACTGTAGCCCAACGTACTGATCCAAGTAGGACCAAAAGGATCCTCCAAAGAATTGCACTGTGCTATTACAAAGGTATACTGGACAAAGGTATACTGGACAAAGGTATACTGGACAACAGTGGTCCGGCAGAAAGTATATCTGCAAAGGCTGGCAGTTAGACATTAGTATCAGCAGTTCAAATAAAACAAAATTTTATTACATCCAAAATGATGGTGACAGTGGTGATAACTATATACAGTGACAGAGTATAATAAAATAATATAAAATCCCTTTAGTGTAGTGGAAGAGCAGGTAGGAAATAGGGCTATTGTAGTATGTAAGACCTGTCATAAACGCTTTTAATTGCGTGTCTATATATCTCTAAGGCAGTAGGTCAGTGGTCACGGAGGACCAGTATCAGCTCGGAGAGAGAAAAACAGCAGCCCCCCGAAGCGTGGTTCTCAGCAAAACGTGCGTCGGCGAGTAGGGCGTCACGGCTGTGACATCATTGGAGTGGCGACATCTTGCCTTCACTACACGGTCCTTCGTGACCACTGACCTACTGCTGTAGAGATATTGTATTGTATGCTGGAGCTGATGTCATTTGTCTTGTTACCTGTGGCACTACACCTGTGATTTTGCTATCTGGCATGCCTGTGATGATGTGTTTATGAGGAAGCATACAATACCTAGAGCTATACTGAGTACATCAGATTACCCACGTCTCTCTTTTGATTGTTGCAAACTATGACCTCAGCAATACAACAGCTGAGTACTGATGTAATTGTATATAAGCAATACACACCGAGACCTACATCTATTCGTCATTACATACACATCATTCTATACATGTGATAGTATACAAATAATACTCTGAGACCTATATCTACTGATCATTGTCAGAGATCGCGGCATATATGCACCCCTGCATATCCTACATGTCAGAGGAGTAGTTCTGGGCTTCTATGTTTAGACACGCAGGTGAAAGCGTTTATGACAGGTCTTAAATACAATAACCCCGTTTCCTACCACCTACTCCACTACACTCCAGGGGTTTTATATTATTGTATTACAGGATACACTGTCACTGTATATAGTTATCACCACTTTGTCACCATCATTTTGGATGTAATAAAATTGTATTTTATTTTAACTGCTGATACTAATGTCTAACTGCCAGCCTTTGCTGCTATACTTTCTGCCGGGCCACTGTAGTCCAATATACCTTTATAATAGCATTGAGCGCAATTATTCGGAGGATCCTTTTGGTCCTACTTGGATCAGAACTTTGTATACCATTTCTTCCTCCTATGCACCCTTGTTTCATATCTATATTTTGTTTCCGATATATGAGGACTTTTTCCACGGTGAGCGGTCTTACCAATACCGTTTCCAACTGGAGCCCAACACAAGGTTTCTTGTGACTGACATGTTAATGGGGGGTCAAAGTTGGGTGGTTCACACTTTCTTTAAAAAAAATATATCATCCAGGTACATGGATATTTAAACCACATTGCGCATGAAAGTAGACATTGCAATCTGACGTTTAGAGGGAGGTTCACTGCCAGTAACATTGCAATCTGACGTTTAGGAAGAGGTTCACTGCCCGTCACATTGTAATCTGACGTTTAGGAGGAGGTTCACTGCCCGTCACATTGCAATCTGACGTTTAGGAGGAAGTTCGCTGCCCGTCACATTGCAATCTGACGTTTAGGAAGAGGTTCACTGCCCGTCACATTGCAATCTGACGTTTAGGAGGAGGTTCGCTGCCCGTCACATTGCAATCTGACGTTTAGGAGGAGGTTCACTGCCCGTAACATTTCTTTTCTGCTCCCACTTAATTGAGTGCTGGAGTATACGTGTATATTTTTATTTCCATCCTAAATCTGGTTGAGAGATCAATCTCAACCCGATTTAGGTAGTGAGTGTTTATGTATATACACTAGGACAGGGGTTCGCAAACTGGGGGGTGGGTGATTTGTCTGGGGGAGGAGCGGGGCGGGGTTTGCAGGCGGTTGCAGAGGTTTGACGCTTTCCCCCCAGGCATGTAAATTAAATGCCGGGGGATCGTGTGAGGCCTCTGCAACAATAAAACTTACCGGGATTCAGACGCTGTGACGTTTCTCCATGGTAATGCGGCGTCATGTGACGTCACAGGCGTCAAATGCCGCCGCTGATCACATGACCGGACGTCACGTGACCCCGGAGCATCATTTGACGCAGCTGCAAGGTAGGAGAGGGGGGGGGGGCGAGAGCTCCAGCAGGCAGGCGGGGGCGCAGCAGGAAAAGTTTGTGCTCCCTGCACTAGAAGAGACCTGTGAAGTTTGAAAAGCTCTTTAAAATCTATTAATGGTCCCCAAAATGTTACCACAACCTACAACTAATGTGCACCTCCCCGAACAAATACATCTACTAGAGCTTTAAACGGTATATATTCACCCACTGGAGCCCTGGTAGTTAAAGCCTTGGAATCACTGATGCATTATTTCCTCGGGTAGTAGTAGCACCTGGCTACGCAATAAAATATATATTTTTTTTAACAAAGTGTGTGTGTGTGTTTTATTATTATTCTTTTTCACATTCACAAATAGGTTAATCATGTCAGATGTGAAACAATGCGTTGCACTGGTCCACCTGGCAGTGAACGGGTTAAGTTAGCGACCGATGCTTAAATCTTTGGCGAATTAGAAACCCCGTTTGGCAAACCTGTAGGACTGGAAACTTCCTAGAGACGCCTCGGCGAGATGACCAATCCTTTATTCACCCCATTATTGACATGCCTCAATAAGCCTCAGTGTTTGCCGGGCTCGGAAAGGCTTGTTTGTTTATCTCGTCCCAGCATTTCATGCTGTATCGCTTTTCCATTTCACGCTTGCCCATTTCTTGCTGGAGTGACCACACAGCTGCTAATGTAATCGCCGCGTGTACATGCACACGCATGCGCTGGGGCAGCTTCATCCTGCAGTGGAGCGACCAGGGCTGAAGATTATTATAGAGATCAATAGATGCAAATTAATCTGTACTATTATTCTATGCAGAGTAAACTATTCACACTAACACACACACACACACACACACACACACACACACACACACACACACCGTTACCTGTATTGAGAACTAATTACCTTAGCTGCCGGTCGATTCGTTCTCCCGTGATAAATCGGCAAATGTCCTGCTTCCAAGGGTTAATACATAGTCAGGAAGTGTCGCTGACTTCCTGTTTCTATGTATTTTAACTATGTTGCATTTCTTCATGAGCACAACCCTGAGGAAGGTCTTTTGTGTAAGGAGCGAAACGTTGGCTGCATTTGGACATTAAAGAGGCAATCCAAGCAGCACGTTATTGACCTTTTATTGAAAACTAAGCTGCCATTTGATTGGTTCTCCCGTGCTCTATCGCAACGATCCTGCTTCCCAGGGTTCACTAAATGGCTGCCTTTCAGTTTCTATCTATCCTTCAGCCAGTGTAACTCAGCAGCTACAATGTATCCGTATATTACTACAGTAACATTATCTATTGTGACAGTTTGCAGCTCAAACGGCTGGGAACATTGCAACACTTCCCTGTTTGATCATTTGTTGCCAAAGATCTTGCACTGCTGGGGAGGCGGGCTAAAACGTGTGTGTGTGTGTGTGTGTGTGTGTGTGTGTGTGTGTGTGTGTGTGTGTGTGTGTGTGTGTGTGTGTGTGTCTCTGTCTCTGTCTCTGTCTCTGTCTCTGTCTCTGTCTCTGTCTCTGTCTCTGTCTCTGTCTCTGTCTCTGTCTCTGTCTCTGTCTCTGTGTGGTCCCCTCACTCCCGCGGGCCCCTAACCCCCACTTACCTGCGCTATGACGTCACATGACCTCACTGCATCATTTTGCCGCCGCGTTGCCATGGCGACACAGGAAGGAAGCCACCGGAGCCTAGGTAAGTAAAGGTTTACAGAGGCCCTGCAGCTCCCCCGGCACTTAATTTAAGTGCCTTCGGGAAGTGCGCGGGGCCTCTGTAAACCCAAGCCCCCCCCCTCCCCCCCGTCGGCAGTCTCGCGCCCCCCCAGTTTGCGCACCGCTGCTCTAATACTACAGAACTGATTGTATTTTTTTTTAATAAATGTAAGATATTGCATGGGTTGCTCCTTTAAACCGGTCACTGGAATTCGTTCCGTTTGGTCATAGGAGAGGGATTGCCCCTTTAATACCCGGCTTGCACAATGTTGATTGTCAGGACGCTTTCCAAACGACGGCGTCCAGAACAAGAGGTTTAAAAAACAATGCAGGCGCTGATCATGGAATAAACCCAGCCCTTGCCAGGAAAGCCGCGGTTCCTATCGGGAATCTCCAGCAACCCACGTAGCAGCCAGGCAAGAACTGCATCTCTTTGTAAACCACTGCAGTGGGCTTCCTTAGCAAGGCTCGATCACCGTCAAAGTAACGTGTGTGTTCCCTGCGGAAGAAATACTTGTTTGTGTTATTGGATCTGTGTAGGTCTTGTCTTATCCTATGGAGTAGAAAAAATGAATGGTCACTACTTCATTTACTATTTTGGAATGGAGCACACAGAGGTCTCATACTATTAACAGATGTTGACTATTTCCATTGAGCAGAGACGGTATCCAGGTGATCTATGCGCCGGAGCGCACTGCATGCTGGTCCCCCAGTCGAAGCATGGCTGTTTGCTCTCTGGACGCGGCCCCAGGACGAACGACGTGCCGGAGTGCACTGCTATCGGGTCCCCAGTCAAGCCCAGTCGGTTGTTCCTGTGACGCAGCTCCCACGTCATCCACATCGGCGGGCTGAGGGGTTGGTGTGTACGCCAGACAGCAGAGCAGTAGCGGTATCCGTCAGTACTTTGCGCAGGAGCGCCCTGCCTTTCTGGTCTCCAGCAGCTGTGAACCCGCTTGCCATACAGGTTTCACGGGAGTTCGTTCATATATACAGCTTTGCTGTAGGGGTGGCAGGGTTACTAGTCGGTTATGGGTAGCATTTTTGGGACATTTATTGAGCTTACAGGTGGTGTGTCTGCGGTCAGATTACCATGTACCTCTAGTTCCTATCTGCTAATTAACCCCCGACTGGTGCATTTATACCACGAAGCCACTCCTTATTTTATAACTTCATTGTTATTATCTTATACCTACATTGAGACCTTTCCTTGTTGCACCTGGACAGTGATTGTGTATCTGCTTCTATACCTCTACAGGCAGTCCTCGTTTTACAACGCTTCGCTTTACAACGAATGGCTTATCCAACGCTATGCAATGCATACCTATATTCATTTTTACAACGCCAAAATGGCTTATCCAACGCTCTTACGACGCTTTGCAACGTTGTGTATGTGTATATAATATACACATTCACATAAACAATGTTGCAAAGCGTCGTAGAGCGTATATATATATATATATATAATATTATACTATATAATATTATATTATACTATATAATATATTATTTATTATGTTATATTATATATATAATACAGTATCTACACTATATAATTTATTTGTTTGCTGCATATCTTATTGCCTGCATAAAATATTTGGTGTATTTTAGTATTACAAATGCCTTCAGGAACGGAACCTTTCATTTAAACAGTGTTCCTATGGGAAAACGTGTTTCGCTTTACAACGCCATTTTGAGTAACGCATTGTGTCGGATAACCGAGGACTGCCTGTATATAATTGTTTAGCATTGGAATACTGGAGGTCACTCTCCACCTTTTTCTCTTGTCTTATCCTATACTTATTGCTCGAGCCCTGTATTATTTTGGCTCGTGGTGGCATGAAATGTTTACACAGTTGCCGGTTTATGCAAGAGGTTCTATTTTTCCCAACAGATGTTTCATAGCAAATCTTCCAAAACATTTGGTTACGAAGGAGAAATGTAAGAGTTTAAAAAAAAAACAATATATTTGCGCATCGCCTGCATTTAACCTATTAAAGCATCATTTCCCCCGTGTCCCATGCCTACTAGTTTTTTTTTTTTTTTTTTTGTGCTGTGGTCCTCCCTCCCTCACCCCCCCAGTTCCCAAAATAATTACTTGTGAAGTTAACTGCTTCAAACGTCCCTGCAGGGGAAACAAAATGGCTGCCAATTGGAAGCGGCAACATTATCAGTTGGCGCTTCCTGTTGGACGGCCATTTAAATCTCCTTTAAAATCCAGGAAGCAATGCTGGTAAATATCTCGGGGACTGGAAGGCCCCCAGAGTTTAAAATAGAGCGGATCAGCTACAGAGAACCCTCTGGTTTAAATCCAAAGTGCTGTTAGTGGGTGTTTGCTGCTTTATAAACATGGTACTGCCATTTGTTCCTTTTTGGTTTTTCGTAGAGCGTGACCCTTTCACAAGCAAATTGGTCACCAGATGTCTAAGGGATGACTTATAAGTCTCAGCTGCAACAAATGAAAAGGCAGCAGTGTTTCAATGCCATACACAATGCCGGGTGAAGCGGCCACATTGTATCAGAGTGACTTCAACATGTGACTTTAAGAATCGCACCCGCCTCTGGCACTAGCCACAAACGCTTGATGACGTGAGTCTTGATGAGGTGAGCCTGGGACGGCTGTGAACGTCCACTACATTCTCATTAGTGTCCATCATTACGATTACCAGGAGAGCAGTGAGCGTGACCGTCTGGTGTCAGCAGTGATGGAATGGGGACCTTTGGCTGGCGTTGCTCAGTATTCATGGCTTTAACAGTTCATGACTAATTTGTTTCTAAATAAAAGCCTTGTATAATTAAGCTCGGAAGAGTGGATCAGCTCTGCCCTATCCTAACAAAAGGGTTGGTACAGCTGTCCTCCCTAAACACTCTGTGTGTCTGTCTGTCTCTCTGTCTGTCTCTCTGTCTGTCTGTGTCTCTTGTCTGTCTCTCTGTCTGTGTCTCTGTCTGTCTGTCTCTGCCTGTCTCTGTCTGTCTCTGTCTGTCTCTGTCTGTCTGTTTGTCTCTGTCTCTGTGCCTACCTTGATGGGCAAATAACAATGGATGGGAACTTTTTCAATGAAATCAATAGGAGAATGAAGATGGGATGGAAGCATTTGGAAGAAACCAGACTATATTTCAAGGGACCGTTCCTCTGTGCCTCAAGAGGATTACAGTGTATTATAAAGATTGTATGACCAGGGTATTCTTCCCGTACTCACGTGTGGATATGAAACCTGGACCCTAAAAGCAAAGGCAATTCAGAAGCTTCAGACAAAGCAACGTATGGAGAGATGCATGCTTGATATTACCCAAAATGACTATCTTTATATATTTATAGCGCCATCCAGGCATATAGCTCTTTACAATACGCGTGACATATTATAGCAGTAAAAAGAATGAATGGGTTTGAAGTCAAACAAAAGTCTGTGACATTACATGGTTGAAGAAATTAAATGACAATGGGCCAGACATATCGCAAGAAGAAATGACCATTGTTGGACAGAAATGGAATTCAACTCGATTCCAAGGGACATTAAAAGATCAAGACAACGACCAAACATAAGATAGGAGGATGAAATCTGAAAATGGTGCAACATTGGGGAGAGGCTGTAACCGCTGTTCCTGGAAGATCATTGAGGAGGCTTCATCCAGCAGGGGGAGACACAGGTTGAAGATTATAGATCTATAATAAAAATCTGAGTGACATACATGTCACCTAGCATGTTGACTCTTCTTTTCTCAAAGCCATTCAGTTGTTGGAACATCCCTGAGTTATAATAATGCCCTTAATTATTATTAAGTGTTTAGAGACCTGTTCCCTTCCAAAAATTAGAGTTGTACAAGGTGTCAAGATGCTGGCATTTGAATTCCAACTCTGTTCACCCACACTAAAGGCAATGATGGTACCAGTAACTGTTATGTCTAAGTGTTTATGCTTCACAATAACACACTACCTTGTTGGTACTGAACGATCCTTCTTTATTACTGCTGAGTAATTTTCCTGGTTACCCCAGACTGCTGCTTGTCTGTTTATGCCCTGATAGTCTCTCACTCTGCTTCTTGGGTCAGAAGTCAGTGGTGACATCACAGCATCACATGACTGTGACCAGGAATACACCACAAACTGTCCTTGTGTATTCCAATAAGTCTCATTGATTGTTTGCTGGCTATGTAGGTTGGGATGTCTTTTCGTGCCCAAAATAAGACTTCTTCATATGTCACATTCTATTGTACAGAAGTTTTTCAAACCCCATATGTCTCCTCTTCAAGTGACCTGTGAAGAAGAGTCTTGTGAGCTTTCCGTAGCTCTGTACTGTACATTAATTCAAAGCGCCTACCAGAGCTCTGAACAGAGTTGACGGTAAATAAGGCTGAGATTTTACTTACTGCGCATGCACGTGACGCAAGTCTGCCTCTGGCGCGATGTGTGAACTGTGCTCTGAGATGTTCAGACGATGGGGAGGCGTGGCTGTGACATCACGTGAGCGGTTCGCCCTCATTCGCTGGACCGCTTCACGTGACATAGACGTCACGCGGCCATCACTTGGAAAGACAAAATATTTTGTCTTTCAAAAATGCAGTCGCGCACACTGTGCGCCTCCATTGAGATTAGGTATTTGTTCCGGCGGTGCACGCCGTCGCTGACGCTGTAATTGCGGCCCAAAACCACTTCACCCAAGAACCACTTGGCCCACCGTGTCTGCCCCTTTTCCTATCTGCTGTAAAACCTCAGGCGACGTTTGATCTTGTCTTCCTTTCTTAGCATAGCCTTCCGTCTTTCCCCAAGCATGTTTGAATTCCCTTACTGTGTTAGCTTCTGTTGGGCGGCTATGCCAAAAATCTACCACCCTTTCCATGATGATGTCCTCACATATCCCTTTAGCCTACTACCCTCCCAGGCTCTCACTGTATTATCTGGATATACTGTATATGTATCCTTTGTGGTTTTTGCTGACCCTATCTCAGCCGTTCAGCTCCTTGGCTCTGCTTGTTTAGCCTGCAAGTCCCATTTCTGTTTCCTGCTGTGACAGTGCGGGGCTTGCTTTGCGCCTGCTGGAATGTTATCTCTGTTCAGTAGCCAAGGCCTTTGTTTCTACCCTGAACTTGATAATCTTGCTGCTTTGTGTGTATTGGAGACTGGGAATTGTATATATGCATGTGTGTATACCACGCATACACCTACACCCTCCACCCCCTTGGGCATTAATAGGGGTGCTTATAGGTGTGTGTGTAATATATATATATAGATATATATATATATATCTATATATATATATATATCACCAACCGTCTGCTTATTGCTTTACAAGAGACACAATGCAGTGAATTATAATAACCAGGCACTGAAATAGCAGGGTGTGTGCCGGCAGCGCACCGTCTCCACCGTAGCTTCCAATGTAGCACTTTGCACCTGCCGCTGCTATTTGGCGCCTTTTTAAGTGCTAGGCATTGTGGGGCGCTAGATTGGCAGCACTGGCGGTGGAACGGGCGTGCTGCCCGCACACCCCCTCTGTTTCAATGCCCGGTCGCACAGAGTGGAAGCCAAGTATCAATTCAGGCTGCTTGCCAGGGAAGAGTCTTAATTATTTGGGAGTGGATGGGTCTGTGTATATTGTGGGGGGTGGGCTCTGTGGTTATGAGGGGTGGGTGAGTTACTTTTTACCTTGTCTATGGACTGTTAGTGATATTTTTCCAGCTGTGTGCCCAGTGTGTGCGTATAGGGACTTAACTGAGCTATATTGATACAGAACAGCATTTCTTGTCACAGCGCTGCCTCAGAGCCAATATATTCCCCTTGGGTAATGCTGTCTGTCTCCTAATGAAAATCGAGAACCCTTCCAGACCCTTTCTCCCCTGGGAAAAGCTACATTCCCGCCCATGTCTCTCTCCGGTAGCCTCCAGTGGAGCAGATGGAGCGGTCGCAGCCTTTGCCCTTAGGATCTGAGCAGGAACGCCTAATAATCCCATTCCTGATGGTGGCATAAAGATACTGGGCGAGTTTAAGGGGGGTGCGGGCACTTCTGCTCATTGTGCTGGGTGAGGGAACGTTAACCTTAATTGTGATACTGCTATTGGTTGCCTAACGAGTCCCTTCAGCAATCACTGGTCTCTCTGGCTGCAAATGTATTGAAACACAAAGTACGTCATCAGTTTCATAGGATCTGCCAAAAAAAAAACCCCCGCTCGTTTTTCAGAGGGCACAGATAGAAGTTTTGACTTTAAATGTGATTGAATCTATGGATTCATTGGCCACTATAACACAGAATATTGCAGAATAGCCAATCATAACGCTGTGTGTGTGTGTGTGTGTGTGTGTGTGTGTGTGTGTGTGTGTGTGTGTGTGTGTGTGTGTGTGTGTGTGTGTGTGTGTGTGTGTGTGTGTGTGTGTGTGTGTGTTCGTGTGTGTGTGTGTGTTCGTGTGTGTGTGTGTGTTCGTGTGTGTGTGTGTGTTCGTGTGTGTGTGTGTGTTCGTGTGTGTGTTCGTGTGTGTGTTCGTGTGTGTGTTCGTGTTCGTGTTCGTGTTCTCTCTCTCCTTGGCTTTCCAGTGCATATGTTAAGTGCTTGATGCTCAGAGCAGATACATTATTAACACTGGAATGCAGGCCCCGTGACACGGGTTTGCTTCAGTATTGCAGGCTGGCAGCTGTGGGGTTGCAGCGCCCCTGGGGAAGCGCATGTTTGGAGGCTAGCTCTGTTCTTCCTTTTTTGGATAAGCTTTCAGAAAACACAGCAGTTTCCTAGAAACGCTTATTTTGTCTTTGTATCCTGGAGCATTGGATTGAGATGACCACAGGGCTGAGTCAGCGGGTACAGTCCTCAGATTCCCCTCACCACCCTCGGCTTTGCACAGTGCATGTTCTGAAAAGGCCTGCTGCTCCGTGAACTGGTCCCTGGTTTAAGGGGCATTAGATGTTTAAGATAAAAAGGGGATAAAATGAACATTGTGTTTGTGTGTGTGTGTGTGTGTGTGTGTGTGTGTGTGTGTATATATCTATACTGATCTTGTACACAGCACTCTATATAGAATTTTGCATGCACAGTGAATCCCTGCCCTGAAGAGCTTACAATCTAATTTTGATTCCTGATGCGCACGGAGATAGTGACTTTTCCAAGGTCACAAGGAGCCGACACCGGGATACGAACTGGGTCCACCTGCTCGAATTGCAGCGTTCGGACGATGTCTCAAACATCCCATAACTCTTCTATCTCCGTGTCTGCAGCTTCTCTCGTATCCAGCACCTCTTTATTATAGCAGGAGTGGAGAGACCCTGTTGCAACATGGATAGCGATGAGGGGGGAACTATGGTTACGGTTTTTGATGAGTCCCCATAAGGGTGTTTGGGTCTCGCTTCTGTAAGCAGAATAACCTCTTGCTGATTAGCAGCGTGACGTCAATCGTGGCATTTGGTTAAATAATATAGGAAGCATTACATGGCTAAGTGCTTAGTATGTTGCATTTCCAATTTCTGGCTTGAAGCTGCAGAACAAGCAATATCCTACATGTATTTTCTTTAATAAATCAGTTCTGTACTATGAGAAAATACTTGTAGCATTTTTTTTTAAACAACTTTGAATGACATTTTTTATGTATTATAATGTAACAAGCATGTTTGTTTCTATAGCAACCATTTACAAAGTCACACCCTCTTCCTCTTCTGAAACAGGCTCTGGCACATCCTTTTTTGAGCCCTGCCCTCTAGCAGTGCACTAATTGTATTTAGTGACTGGTCACATGATCTTCCCCACAACTTTGCATCTTTGGTCCTCTTCTTCTGCACTGACAGCCATTTAGTGAACCCCCGAGCCGAATCTTCGCCGATCGATCACAGGAGAACGGATCGATCGGCAGCTTAGATAATTACTTATCATTGTGTGGATTGTATTGTTGCACATATTAATTGAAAAAAATTAAAATAAATAATAAACGGCAGCTTGGACAGCTGCTTTAATGGCATGTTTGATCTCTGCTATTTGCACTGGACACCCCCCCCCCCCCCCCCCCCCCCCCAGTGGCTAAAATGTTAAATAAAATTAGGTCTGTGTAATGATAAATACAAAAAATGTCTGGTGCCAAGGAAGAATTATTGCAGGTAAGTTTTCACTTTATTATGTATATAAAACAAACGTTCTCACATTGAAATCTAGTTGCAATACGCACTCTCAACACGGTTTTCTTGACGTTGCACCTTGTAAAATGTGATTGGGTATTGTCCTGCACTGTATGCTATTGACCCTTCCTGTTCCCCTACCCTCTTATCGCCTACCTAATCCTTGTGCGCCCATAACCTTTTATTTCAAATGTGTAACGCTGGATGTTGTTACTTGCTGCCCCTCCTTTTTATTTCTGTGCCCCCTTCCGCCCCATTGTATGTTTTGAGGTCTTCAAAAATTATAACCTAAAAATAATGTCAATGTGGAACATCTCAATTGGCACGGGATGTAAAAGTGCCCCCCGTAAGACGTCCTTCCCCATACTGTGCTCGGCGGAAGCAGCGGCTCAGGAAGTAAGGGCATTGGCTCTTCAAACAAGGAGGCAGCCTGGTTCCAACCCTAGTGTCGGCTTTTTGGGAAGGTCACTTTATGTCCTCTGTGCTGCAGGCACCGACATTTTATTGTAAGCCCTACAGGGCAGGGACTCGCTGTTCTGCGCAATTCTTACGTACAGCGCAAGCAAGAAACTATTATATATTATGCAATAGGGTAGTTGGCCAGGTCCCGTCCTTAAGGGTCACCAACAGGTTTTAAGGATATCCCTGCTTCAGCATAATTGGCTGTCAATGACTGCTGATGCAGGGATATCCTTAAAACCTGACTTGTTGGTGGCCCTTCAGGGCTGGCGTTGGCCACCCCTGATATAGGGTGCTTCTTTTCACCTCTAGTTTTTTTCCTGCTCAATGACTTTACAAATATATATATATTTTTTTTTTAAAGGCTAAAAACTGAGCCCAAAATGTAAGTTACCCGCTAAGCCTCTCTGACTTTGTTGTTGGACTTCTGCGAGCCCCGTCAGAGCTGTGCAGAAGACCATTTCTCTGATAAAGCTCTTTGAAAAGTGTGTGTTGCGTTGGAGCAAATTAGGACAAACCGCAGGAAGTTACCGTGTAAACACTCTACTGCAGGCTTTGGGCCTTTTTTAAAAAAGCGATCAAAGCCAGGTTTTTTTTTTTTTTTTTTTTAAGTTCATTTTTTTAAATACAGGATTGAAGCCGTCGGTCTCTGGAGCTGAACCCCGTTAATTTCCGCTCCGGGGACCCCCTGCTTCCGATATACTTCCCTCCCAAAGGGGGTGTCGGTATCTCTGCAGTTTTCGTCTTCCTCGTCACATGGCCCCAATAGGAAGCCGCACCTGATGACGTCACAGCTTCCTATTGGCCAGCAGGGCGCGGGAACGCTGAAAAGCAGATTTCTAGTGAACACTAGAGCAGCTACCGGCACCCCCTACAGAGTGTACCTCCAGAAGCAGGGGGTCCCCATAGCTGAAATTCGGTTTATCTCCGGAAACCCCCTGCTTCAATACCGTGTTAAACAAAATGAAGGGAAAAAACAGCTTGGATTACTACTTGAAAATAAAGAGAATAAATGAACATGTCATTTTTTTTGTAGCAGCTGCTGTGCATTTGGTTTCTTAACCCCCTCTCCCCCTCTCCCCCTTCTCTCTCTCCTTCTCCAGACTGGAAGAATTGACAAGTCCTACCCGACAGTTTGCGGCCACACGGGACCAGTGCTGGACATTGACTGGTGCCCGCACAATGACAACGTCATCGCCAGCGGCTCCGAAGACTGCACAGTCATGGTAATTTGACACGTGTTTAACCACGGCGGTGCCTACCACGCATCGCGGGTCTTCCTTACAGCAAAGACGCGGCAGGAAGAGCTGCTACACGCCTCGCACCATTGCGTGCAGCGCTGTAACACACTGACTGCATTACACACCCTGCTGGCAGCCAGATTACAGACAGCTATGTGTATACGCAGGCAGCTGCAAGGTTCTCCGTATGGTTAGATCAGGAAGACATAAACCGCTGGAGATTTGAAGCAGGGGGTGAGTCTGCCCTCCCCACCTGTGTCATTTCCCAAACTGCTCCCTCCACAGCGACGATAAGAGACCAGCAGGGGGGGAGCAACCAGGAATCTGTAGCAAGATGCATGACAGGCGGGGTCAGTCACGCTCTTATCTTTCCCATGGCAGGGTGATTGCAGACAGGAAATACATGACGGTGTTCGCGTGTGTTCATCCTGATAACGCCACATAATTCAGTTAAAATGCAGAATATCTACAACAGAATGTCACCAAAAGGGGCAATAAAGCCTGCTGTGTATGTGGGGGGCGTTTAAGGGTATATTTGGGGGTGAGGGCTGAGATGTGAGGAGGATGCATTATCATTGAGAGCTTTGTAAGTCAGAGGGTTTTAAATGTAGTTTTAGAGGATATAAGAAGCCAGTTTAAGGCTATGCGCAGTGGAGCAACAGAAGTGGAGCTGTGAGTGTGGTAGGTGAGTCTCACAGCAACGTTTTGGATGGATTGGAGTTGAGACAGGCAGGCAAGGGGAATGCCAACTAGAAGGTTGCAGTAGTCGAGACGGGATAGGATGAGTGAGTGAATTGGGATTTTAGTTGCGTCATGAGTGAGAAAAGGGCGTATGCTAGCAATATTTTGGAGGTGCAGAGTCAAAGATAACCACTAGGCGGCAGGTTTGATCTGTTGATGAGCTTGTGGTATTAGTGACGGGGAGAGTTTGGGTGTAGTGGTGACTGTGTGGAAGGGGGAAAGTTTTATTAGTTCTCTTTTGGACATGTTTGGCTTGGGGCGAGGTATGGGGAGGAAAGGTAGATTTGGATGTCCTCAGCATAGTGTGAGAAGAGCAGAGGCCAAAGGACAGAGCCGTGCGGGACTCCAACAGAAAGAGGGAGCGAAGAAGAGGAGACACCAGAGAGCGGTATGAAAGGTAGGACGTGGGCCAGGAGAGGGCTGCGTCCCGGAGGCCATTGGAGTTTAGAGTGTGCAGGAGAAGGGGGTAATCAACAGTGTGGAAGACAGCAGAGATCTCCAGGAAAATTAGGAGATATGGCCCGTAGACTTTTCTGTGTGTAGCTCATTGGCCACACGTGTTTGTGCCGTTCTCAGTGGATTGTAGAGGGTGGAAACCAGATTGCAGGGAGTTGGAGGAGAGTGAGTCAAGCTGTTGTATACAAGCCGCTCAAGTAGCTTGGAGGCAAAGGGAAGAAGAGAGGGCGGTAGTTGGAGAGGGAGGCTGGGTCAAGTGAGGGTTTCTTTAGCATAGGCGTGAAGACTGCGCGTTTAAAAGAAGATGGGAATGTGCCGGAGGTGAGAGGGAGGTTAGGAAGGTGAGTTAGGGTGGGGCTTACTGTGCCAGAGGGTGCGGAGGAGATGTGGGGGAATAGGATCAATTGTGCAGGTTGTAGGGTGAGCTGGTTAGACGCACAGAGACCTCGTCCTCCGTCACAAGGGAAATGAGCCGGGGGTGGATTTAGGTGTGCGAAGGGAAGCAGGTGATGCGTGTGGAGCCCGACGTGAAGAGATCATGTCTGATGTAGATGTGGTGTGTCTTTATGTATATACACTAGGAGAAGAGGCCTGTGAAGTTTAAAAAGCTCTTTAACATCTATTAATGGTCCCCAAAACGTTACCACAACCTACATCTAATTTGCAACTCCCAGGAGAAATACATCTACTAGAGCTTTAAACGGTATATATTCACTTCTCTTCAAACGGCGTGTGTGGTGTGTACACCCCCGCGCGCGCGCACACACTTGTCCCCGTCGATAATGCTGCATTATATAGTCAGTGCTGTACATAGAATTGAGTAGTTCAGACCAATTAACTTCAGCAGCTTACAAATTGATGTTTGGTTTTTGAGACGTAGAGCGACTGTGATTTCCCCAAGAATAGAGATCTGGGACACTGACCGTGTTCTCCAACTCCAAACGGGCTCCAGCGTTGGTCCTACGGAGGACACCACCACCTGCAGCCACCAGACTGTAGAGCAGGGAGGCGTGCGTGTTATGCTCATTGTCCCGTGCTGTCTGCTCCCAGGTCTGGCAGATCCCAGACGGCGGCCTGACCCTGCCACTCACAGAGCCCGTTGTGGTGCTGGAAGGACATTCCAAGAGGGTTGGCATTGTCACATGGCATCCTACTGCCCGCAATGTGCTGCTCAGTGCAGGTATGTAAAGACTCCCATTCAGTACTGTGAGGTGCTCGTCCTTCAAAAGGTCCCATTTGGTTAAGGAGGGTGAGGCGCTTGGATGTCAAATGTTGAGTCAACATCTGTTCCACCCTGTCCGTGTTCGAGCCAAACAAAATTAAGGAGTGAGGCTTTGCCCGTGCAAACTCTGCATTGTGATATCGCACAAAAGGACACAGCCAGAGGAAATCCAAGTCGGCTTCCCATGTTGTCTAGTCTTTATTCTTAAACTCACCTACTTTTAACGTCTTAAATATTTCTTCTTTGTATGTTTATGTTGGTCCTGAGATGGGGCTGCACTGCTAACATATGTTTAATGTTACGTTAACAGTTTTTATATACATTGTGGGGGTTAACGCAAACCTCCAACGGCACGGCAGGAAATGTCACCGGATTTGCCGTACACACTGCTTTTGTTATTGGTTTAATCGGGAATCCGGCCTTATTTATAGAGGTTGATGGTTTTTCCAACATGGCGACACACTTGGGCTTGAATGTCCGGAGAAAAATGTCCATGGTGGCCAATTGTGAGGCCACTGAAAAATGATTCTGCTAGAGCATTGGGCTATATATTGTTATAAGTTTGTAATGCCCATGCCTCCCCCCAATCACCCGGGGTCCGTCAAATGAGGTTCAGATTGATATGTATCATGGGTAGAAGTTGGAGGTGTTAATGGGGTTCTCTCGTCCGCAGGCTGCGATAACGTGGTCATTATCTGGAATGTGGGTACCGGAGAGGCCATCATCAACTTGGAAGACTTTCACAACGACATGATCTTCAGCGCCTGCTGGAACCGCAACGGCAGCCTCATCTGCACGGCCTCCAAAGACAAGAAGCTGCGCGTGATCGACCCGCGCAAGCAGGAAATGATAGCGGTGAGACGCTAGGAACGGAGAGGGGGGAGCAGGCGGCAGGGGTCACGTAGGATAATTAGTACAGAGCATCGTCTGTCTCGAGGGTGGCCAACTTCAGTCCTCAAGGGCCTCCCAACAGGTCAGATTTTAAAGATATCCCTGCTTCAGCACAGGTGCTTCAGCACAGGTGGCCCAATCATTGTCCCGATCTAATGCTTAAAAGTATAGGATCACGTTGCTGAAAATATTGGGTGGGCTCACTGTGCTCTGAAAGCTTTTTATAGAAATAGACGTAATAAAACCCCCACTGTGGTTTGGGATTAAGCCTGAAATCCCGTCCTAATTAGGGAACCGCCTGGCTGCGTTGTTTATTTATTCACCGAAGTGTGGGCCTGTAATGGTACTGCCCACTCGCGCCCTCTGCCCACGTGGGTTCTGTGCCTGCATTCTTGGTATATGAGATGGGTCAGCGTTTGGGGCGCTTTGTACAATGGTCATTTCTTCATTCCAGGAGAAGGATAAGGCCCACGAAGGCGCCCGCCCCATGAGAGCCATCTTCCTATCCGACGGGAGCATTTTCACCACCGGGTTCAGTCGAATGAGCGAACGCCAGCTAGCACTATGGAATCCGGTATGCATACCTAAAATGCAGTGTACGCTGTTATTGCTGCATTAATATGGTATACGCTGCGATTGCTGCATTAATATGGGGTATGCTGCGATTGCTGCATTAATATGGGGTATACTGCGATTGCTGCATTAATATGGGGTATGCTGCGATTGCTGCATTAATATGGGGTATGCTGCGATTGCTGCATTAATATGGTGTATGCTGCGATTGCTGCATTAATATGGGGTATACTGCGATTGCTGCATTAATATGGGGTATGCTGCGATTGCTGCATTAATATGGTGCATGCTGCGATTGCTGCATTAATATGGTGCATGCTGCGATTGCTGCATTAATATGGTGCATGCTGCGATTGCTGCATTAATATGGTGCATGCTGCGATTGCTGCATTAATATGGTGCATGCTGCGATTGCTGCATTAATATGGTGCATGCTGCGATTGCTGCATTAATATGGTGCATGCTGCGATTGCTGCATTAATATGGTGCATGCTGCGATTGCTGCATTAATATGGTGCATGCTGCGATTGCTGCATTAATATGGTGCATGCTGCGATTGCTGCATTAATATGGTGCATGCTGCGATTGCTGCATTAATATGGTGCATGCTGCGATTGCTGCATTAATATAGTGCATGCTGCGACTGCTGCATTAATATGGTGTATGCTGCGATTGCTGCATTAATATGGTGTATGCTGCGATTGCTGCATTAATATGGTGTACGCATTAATATGGTGTACGCTGCGATTGCAGAATTAATATGGTGTACGCTGCGATTGCTGCATTAATATGGTGTATGCTGCGATTGCTGCATTAATATGGTGTATGCTGCGATTGCTGCATTAATATGGTGTATGCTGCGATTGCTGCATTAATATGGTGTACGCTGTTATTGCTGCATTAATATGGTGTACGTATTAATATGGTGCACGCTGCGATTGCAGCATTAATATGGTGTAAGCTGTGATTACTGCATTAATATGGTGTACGCTGCGATTGCTGCATTAATATGGTGTATGCTGCGATTGCTGCATTAATATGGTGTATGCTGCGATTGCTGCATTAATATGGTGTACGCTGTTATTGCTGCATTAATATGGGGTACGCTGTGATTGCTGCATTAATATGGTGTACGCTGCGATTGCTGCATTAATATGGTGTATGCTGCGATTGCTG